>NC_080433.1:1165000-1290000 GCF_028018845.1 Melospiza georgiana
TCACACTGTTCTTAGCTCAGTGCTGCTCCTGTTTTCCCTGTGTTCCCTGTGTGGGAAGGCAGATTCTGGCAGCTCAGGAAGTAAAATAAAATAGGTTTTCTCTTGAAGCTTCCCACAAACTCCTTGTGGGAGTGAGATTTGAATCTCAGTTTCCCTGTGCCTCCACACCAGCACTGGTGGTGGTTCCTAACCAGGCCCAGCACTTTGTCCCTCTTGAGCATCACGTTTTTAGTGAAGTCTTAGACATACTTTTGTCAGACATAATGCAGATAAAAACTGGGTGTATGAGAAGGGTTTTTTTCCCAAATGAAGCTTTTCAGTGGCTGTCAGAGTTTTCTGTTCCCCACCAAGGCCCAGCAGACTTGCCAGGCTGGTTCTCTTTGCTCACCTGTCCATACAATCTCCCTTTGACTGGGGTTCTTTCAGCTGCTGGACACCTGAGATCCCCTCGACTTCCTGGCATTTATATTTAATTCTGCTCAGAGACAAAGCTGCCCATCTCCCTGCCTTTGTCCTTTCCCAGCTGTTAAATGGGGAAAAGATCATTTCCAAAGGGGTATTGAGGAGGAGCTCATGTTTGCTAGGGTGCCTGGTGATGAGCCCCAGGGAATGGGGAGCAGTGAGGGTGTGCAGGGAATTCTGAGCCAGTGCAGGGTGGGTGGGAGAAGGGAGGTGGCTCCACCATGCTCCCACAGCTGCTCTTCCTGAGGCTGGCAGACTGCTGGGGCCTTCATGGACACAGGGACAGCACAAGGGATGTGCAAAACTTGCTTCCAGTCTGGATTAATGACTTGGTTCCATGGGTTAGCGTGGCTCCAGCTTGGGATTTCCTCCCCCTTGGGGACAGCTCTGTGTTCTCTGTGAGCTCTGCAATTACAATTAGTCACAGGATCAGGGAACCATTTGAGGGGGTTGGAATGGCCCTTAAAGAACCTGTCACTGCCATGGCAGGGACACCTTGCACCATCCCAGGCTGTGATGGTGCTCACAGGGGTCTTAGGGTGAGGGAAGAGACAAGGATCTGACTCCATGTTTAGAAGGCTGATTTATTATTTTATGGTATATATTATATTAAAACTATACTAAAAGAATAGAAGAAAGGATTTCATCAGAAGGCTAGCTAACAATAGAAAAGGAAAGAATTAATACAAAAGCTTGTGTCTCAAATAGAAAGTCCGAGCCAGCTGACTGTGATTGGCCATTAATTAGAAACAACCACATGAGCCCAATCACAGATGCACCTGTTGCATTCCACAGCAGCAGATAATCATTGTTCACATTTTGTTCCTGAGGCCTCTCAGCTTCTCAAGAGAAAAAAATCTAAAAGAAAGGAATTTTCAGCAAATGTGTCTGTGACACCAGGCTGCTCCAAGCCCTGTCCAGCCTGGCCTTGGACACTCCCAGGGATGGGACAGCCACAAGCTCCCTGCACCACACTGACAGTAAATTCCTTTATTGTTTCAATCTGACAGCATGTGAGACCCCTTTTCTGAGAGCTGTGGGCACTTCCTGCACTAACACAGTGTGTGAGACCCCTTTTCTGAGAGCTGTGGGCACTTCCTGCACTAACAGATGCCCTGTTTTGTCCCCCACAGGTTGGCACGGGGGCCACGGTGGCCACGCTGGCCGACGCCTCCGAGCTGCCCACCACGGTCACCGTGGCACAGGTCAATTATTCTGCGGTGGCTGACGGAGAGGTGAGAGCTGCTCCTGCTGGGGCACTGCCTGGGCTTCCAGAAACATCTCTGGGGGCACAGCAAACACCAGCCTGGCACATAAGGGCTGGCTCACATCAGGAAATGGGGCTTGATGCAGAAAGGGATGAAGTGCTGTTGTGGCTCAGGACTCTGCAAACACAATTATTTATATTTATATCTATATTTATATTTATATCCACAAATAATTTACATTTATAAAATATATTAATATTTATATTTAATGATATAGAATATATTATATATATTATATAGATAGAAAATTAAAAAAATTATATATATATTATATATACAACATTATATATATATAATGTTATATATATAATTGTGTATATATAATTTCAGCTCAGGACTCTGCAAAGGCAATTATAGATATAATATATAATATAATGTATAATTTATAAAATATTATATATATAAATTATATAGTGTATTTATATATAATTGTATATAAAATTATATATATTATATTATATTATATTATATTATATTATATTATATTATATTATATTATATTATATTATATTATATTATATTATATTATATTATATTATATTATATTATATTATATTATATTATATTATATTATATTATATTATATTTTTTTGTATTTGCATAGTCCTGAACCAAAATTGCACATATAAACAATTATGTATATACTTATATCTAATACAATATGATATAATATCTATATAATTATATAAATTATAATATCATGTGTATAATTATATATATATTATATATATAATTGTGTTTGCAGAATCCTGAGCCAAAATAACAATTCAGTACTTTCTGTGTAAAAAATATAAAAGATATTATAAATAGAAATTATAAATATAAATTATATTATAAATATAATATAAATTATATTTTATACATATATGAAAGTATATAATTCCACAATTATCGTGGGAGCCCTTAGGTCTGAATTTTATTGGCTTTTTTTATATATACCTCCTATAAATTATTTTTTTAGGGTTTTTTTGGCATTTCCATGCTAAATCTGAGCACTCAAACTTGCAAACATTTATTTTCCCCTTTTTAAAAAATCAAATCATACATTAAAAAATAGAGTTCTTTCTCTGGGTTTAAGAAACATTCCCTTAAAATTACAGAGATTATTTTTTTCCCTTTTTGGCTTCAAAGCCCACCTTTAAATGAGGCTGTGGGTCCCTTTGTGTCCCTTTGTGTCCCCGTGCTGTGCCCAGCTGGGCTGTCACGGCGAGAGGTGGCAGCACAGAACGGCTTTGCTGGCCACAAACCCTGTTCCCATCCCAGCCCCGACTGGAACAGCCTGGAGTCACCTTGAAGCACTTTGCAGCTGCTTTGGGGTTTGCAGAATCCCAAAGAGCTGCAGGAAATCTTTCAAAGGCACCAATAAGGCTGAGTGGGGCTCCTTGTCCTGGATCTGGATGGGTTTAATTTCCTTTTACACCCTTTTAGCCGTACAGTCTCAGCAGCTCAACCTTGGTGGAGACAGTCCCAGCTTCTTTTTATTCTTTCCTTACCCCATCCCTGTTCTGGTGCTCCATGGACACTTTTGTAGGGCATTACTGAGATCTCCCCACCCACAATTTCAGGTTCTCCTTCCCTCCCTCCCTCCTTCTCCATCCTTTGTTGGAATTGCAAAATTTCCTGATGCAAAATTTTACCTTGAACCTCATATCACCTCTGCTTTTATGGAGTTTTTAACCATCTCCACCCAACAAATTGAGTTTTTTTCCTCACCCCATACAGCATTTCTAATTTTGTTTCAGAAGTTGGGGAGTGTTCTAAAATGTTTATGGGGGTGGGAGGTGAAGGGAGATCTCCACCTTGCAAAGCAGCCAGTAGGATTTGTCAGCAGATCCTCTGCTTGTTTGGACCAAAATATGATTTGAGTTCTCATCCTGGTGGATTTTGTGGCTATATAATCATTATCTCACCAGCTGAGAAGCTCCACATGAAAATACGGGGGAAAATGAGCAGCTGGGTGAACTTCAGGTAATAGGAAAATTATCAGTGGGAATGTCTAGAGTTGGAGAATTTTAAATAACTGCGATAAATGAACATTTCCAGCCACCGTCATCTTTAATTAAGCAATATGGCTCAATCCCATCTGAGATCACAGGTGCTGCCCAGATAAATCCTGGATGGGAACATGGACCAATCCCCAAAAAGTACAAATAGAAACAGGGAGGAAAACAGCTCATTTCCCTGAGGGATGTGATCTGTGCTGGGACTCCAGCACTGCAGAAACACAGAATTCCAGAGCAGCTGGGGTTGGAAGGGACCTTTGGGGATCATCCAGTCCAAGGCAGGGTCACCCAGAGCAGGTGACACAGGGACACGTCTGGGTGGCTTTGGGATGTCTCCAGACAGAGACTCCACAGCTTCCCTGGGCAGCTGCTCCAGAGCTCTGCCACTCTCCATGGAAGGAAGGAATGAAGCAAGTTCTTCTTCATGGTGAGGTGGAACTTGTGTTTTAATTGATGGCCATTAATCACAGCTAATTAATGAACAGCCCAGGCTGGCAGGCAGTGATCCAGGTACAACAACACCATTGCCCTGTTTTGTTGAGGATTTGGCTGGACAAGAGAGATTTGGAAGGGCTGGGACACAACCCCTGAGGGAGCCCTGAGGGAGCTGGGGGTGCTCAGCCTGCAGGAAAGGAGACTCAGGGTGCCCCCAGCACTGTCACAGCTCCTGAAAGGTGCCTGTGCCCAGCTGCCCCTGGGCTCTGTCCCCAGCAGCACTGGCACACCCAGAGCACACAGCCTGAGCTGGGCCAAGGGAAATCCAGCTTGGAGAGCAGCAAAAAGCTTTTCCAGCAAGGGGGAGAAAGTTCTGCAATGGCTGCCCGGGGAGGGGGTGCAGTCACCATCCCTGGGTGTGTTTAACCAGCCTGGAGGTGGCACTGGGTGCCAGGGGCTGGGCTGGACTCTTGAAGGTCTCTCCCAACCCAGTCATTCTGTGAATTCTGTGATTTCTGGGTTTTTTGAGGACCTTTCTGGATCTTTATGCACTGTGAGCCTCATGGCTGATGCAGGGCTGCAGTGTCCAGCCCCATCCCAGCCTCCCTCCCTTTACCCGCTCTCAGAGCCGGACACCGCAGGACTCTGTATACACCAATCCATTTATCCTTTTTGGGAGTCAGCCACCCCTGGAGGGGTTCTCCTGATCCCACAGGCTGTGCTGTGTCCCTGCAGGTGGAGCAGAACTGGGCCACGCTGCAGGGAGGGGAGATGACTATCCAGACGACGCAGGCCTCGGAGGCCACGCAGGCGGTGGCATCGCTAGCCGAGGCGGCGGTGGCGGCGTCGCAGGAGATGCAGCAGGGAGCCACTGTCACCATGGCACTCAACAGGTACCTGGGCAGGGCACAGCTGCCTCAGCCTCAGCCTGGCACCTCCTGCCTGGGTTTCCTTCTGATGGGGCACAGTTCATTCTGTTCAGTCCTGAGAGAGGCTTTTCCCCAGTGGATTCATTTGGCGGGTGGTGCGTGCAGGACAGCTCCTGATTCCTGCTCTGGTCAGAATCAGAGCTCCTGAAGGAGAAGGATGTGCCGAGGGGAGGAGGGAAGCCAGGCAAGATTTTCTTCATCATGTGAAGAAATTTAACAGCACTCTGCTGGAAAATAATGCTCACTAAAAAGAATTATTGAGCCACTTGGCTGGGGAGAAGCTGAAGCCAGAGCTGGTGATGCTGGTGAGGTGAAGGGGCAGAACCAGGGAGAGCTCTGAGATCTGCAGAGCCCCAGGATGTGCCAGTGCCAAAGTCTGATACCTGAATGCAGAGGCAGGAAGGAGCCACATGGAACTGTCCCAAAGTTTTATCCAAGTCCCAGGAGAAAGGGAGAACACAGGGCTGTTCTAAGAGACCTGAAAAAATCCACCAGAGGCAGCTCCTTCCCATCCCTTCCTGCTGCAGTGCTGATTTCCTGCTGTGCATCACTTCCCCCAGGCCAGATAGGAATCCCTGTGCTCTGGGCTGCTCTCCTGGCATGTGTTTGCTGGTTAAATGGAGGTTTATTTTATTTCATTTGTTCCTCTGCTGTTCCTAACCCTTGCCTCCCCCTGCAGTGAAGCCGCTGCCCACGCCGTAGCCACGCTGGCCGAGGCCACCCTTCAGGGAGGGGGACAGATTGTCCTGTCTGGGGAAACTGCAGCAGCAGTGGGAGCGCTCACAGGAGTCCAGGATGCCAATGGTAAGGCCTCTGCAAAGGGTTTGGTTTGGCTTTTTTTATTTGGGCTCTTAAAAATGGTCTTTTCCTCCTCTTTTTACTGAAATGGCGCGGTTTGGGAGGTAAAATACTCCTCCTCACTCAGGGGGTCACTGAGCAGTTGTGAGTTTTAATCTCAGGGTGGAATGGGAGCATTAACTCCTTCTTTGCTCCCATGGTGCTGGTGGCTCTGCTCTTTCCCTCCTTTGCCAGCTGGCTCTACATCCTTAGGGTTTTTTTGGGAAAACTGCTCTGTGATGTGTGTCTGTGCCCAGCACGGGAAGGACCAGCCTTGATCAATTAACACAATTAGTTGGTGCCATAATAAACTCATCTGCAGAACTCTTATACCAACATTTTATTACTTATTTCCTGCCCTTCTCAAGGCTTTTTTTTCTGTACCTGATGGCCGTTCCTGAGTCAGCCTCAGGTTGTTTTCCCCCTGCTTCATTTTCCATCTTCCCACCACAGTCGATCTCTTGAATCCAGGGATTCTCTGTAGCATTTCTCACCTGTTCTATGCCTTCTGCCAAGTCTGATGACTTTTGCAGCTCTTTAAACTAGAAATAAAACTGTAAATCTATAAAATCCAGTTCAAGAGATGAGTGGAATATGAAAATGTGCCTTGTTGGGGGTCATCCACTGCCTCAGTTGTCCTGTGCTTCTGCCTGACCCTGGAGATGTTTAAGGAGCACCTGGATGTGGCACTGAATGCCTTGGTGTTGGGTCATAGGTTGGATTCAGTGATCCCAGGGGTTTTTTCCAGCCTGACTCTGGGATAATTTCCAAGCTCAGACTGGTTGTTATGGAATTACCCAAGAAACCCACTGGTTGTTTGGGCTAGGTGGAAGGAGGTGTGTCAAAATCAGCCGGAAAAGGGCGCACAGGGTGAAGTTGAAAAGAAACCTCACCTCGAGGGTGAGGCTGTTTGGACAGGAATAGTCAAAGAGGGGCCAAGCACGTGTGGCTGGGTGACAGAACTGTCACTCTGCATGAAAGCAGAAAGCTGCTCAGGTGAGAGCTGCCTTCCATCAGGATCCTCATCCAGCCAGGAGCGCACTCTGTGTGAAACATCGATGCTCAGTTTGCAGCAGAGGAGGGGAGAGGAACTTCACTGGGAGCTGGTTTGGTTCCCTTGCTGTGGAGTCAGCCAGCCTGAAGAGGGAGCAGAAATGAAGGGAAATCCCTGTCCCCGGAGCTGGGAGTGCATCTGGCACCGAGGGAAGAGCAGGATTGTGTTTATTGTGCCGGCAGCCTGGCGTGAGGGCGATAAGTGCTGTGTGTTTATCAGAGGCAGGATCTGACCCTGGATGCTCAAAAGCAGCAACTAATCAGATTTGGAAAAGCAGATCCGCACCCCTGGCTCCTTCTGCTCTGCTTCCAAAATGCTTTCAGAGTCTGGATTCCTCTGGATGCTTCCCCTCTAACTCCCTTTATTTTCTCCACACCCTCCCTGAGTCACTCCACCTCACTCTCCCAGCATTGACATCATTTCAATACAGGCTGGGCTATTTTTTTTTTCCTTTTTTTTTTCTCCTTTTTTTTTTCCTAGCAGCCGAGTTGGAAATCAGATGGGATTTAGAGTGCATTAAGAGGAGAGGCTGCAGCATTTTCCTGTGAGCACAAGCTCGCCCACAGCCCCTCGCCTGCTCTCCGCTCTCCTTCGATTTGCTCTAATCTCCGGTGGTATTAAGGGGAAGGGCTTTGGAGTCCTTGGAAGCTCCATGCTGCTGCCTCCTTACGTAACCAGCTAATAGATCTCCCTCAGGGATGGAGGAGATGCTGGTATCCATTGCTGCTGTCTCTGTCTGGGGAGGCAGAGCAGATGGATTCACTGCTGGCAGGGTTTATCTCTGTAGCCGGGGTGGGAGTGGCACCATCCTCCTGCATGGACACCATTTGGTGGATGCAGCAGGGAAAATCCACTCTGTGCCCTTCTGTCCAGAGGAGGTGGAATTGGGAGTGATTTGGGGGAAAATGCCACAGCCAGAGTGGTCCTAACCAGCAAATTTCCCCTTTGCTGTTGCTTGCAAGGTCTTAATTTGCTGTTATTCCCAATAAATGCTTCTCTCTGGGAATGCTCTGACCCTTCTGCAGGACTTTTCTGAGGAGAAAACCTATCTGGAAGGGTAGCATAGAAATTTATCTCCATCTTATTGATATGGCAAAGGAGATGGTTTGACACCTCCCCATCCCTGGGCGTGTCCATGGTCAGGTTGGGCAGGTTTGGAACAACCTGGGATAGTAGAAGGTGTCCTCATGGCAGGAACACCATGATCTTTAACTCACTTCCAACCCAAACCATTCCGTGATTTCTGTGAAAATTTCTGGAGGTCAGGCAAGGTGTTTCATTAGCCATTTAGTGTAATTCCTCTATTTTAAATTTTTTTTTTCATTTCTCTCTCACTATGGCATTTTTCCCATCCCTTCTCTGGAATTATCTGAATAATAATAACAATACAAGACAACCAGGATGGCTAAAAAAAAAGGAGACCTCTGAATATTCCTGGAAATGTTGAACTCTAGGGCTGGATATCTTGCAGGGAGCCCAGGAACGTGGCTGCACTGAGAAAGGGCTGTGGATAATCTTGTGATCTGTTCCATTCCCAGCTGAAGGAAACAAGATCTCCTGCTCCCATGCAGTGTCAAGCCAGCTAAGTGCATTAAGGTTTTCCTGCTCCTCAGGAGCATCTGCTCCAAGTGGGGATGCAGGAACCGGTGACCCCACACTCGGAGCCTCAGATGGTTTTGTTCCCAAGTGGTTGGTATTGAACAGAGGGGTATGGAGAGCAAGAGGAGGGGAGTGTGGCAGCACCAGGCCCTGAAAATGCTGGGAAATGCTCTGCTGAGAACAGCCCTGTGCCCTGGAGCTGCTTTTGGAGGAGAGGAGCTGGGGAGGTGCCTGCTGGAGCAGCCTCACCCGCAGCCCTTTGTTTGCCATTGATCGTGGGGCCCTGGGAGCTGCCAGGGCTTCCCGGCTGATGCTGAAATATTGATGAGGCTGCGGGCGGGGCCGTGCCTGCAGGGCTGTGCCCAGGAGGGCAGGGCTGTGCCCGGGAGGGGCCGGGCAGCTCCTGCCCAGCCAGGGTCCAGCAGCACCAACTGGGGCTGCCGTGCGAGGTGAGGGGAGTGGAACGCTCCAGCTCCTGCTGGGATTCAAACCAGCTGGGACAGAAGAAGAAGAAGCTGTGGAGGAGGATGTGGGATCAAGCCATAACCAGGGAATTAATCTCACAGACCAGAGCTTGGCCCAGGCGGAGATCCAGTGGATCCTGCTTGTTCCCTCTGGCTGCTCTTTTCCTGTCCCCAGAGCAGATTTTCCTGCTGGATCTCCTCCTCGTGCTGCTGGAGATGCACAAAGGGGGCACTGAGAGGAGCCCACCCTAAATCCTGCCCTTCTCCATCCCAAAAACCCAACCCTGCTCCCCACACAAGCAGAGGGAGCCGTGTTCAGGCTGGGCTGAGCCAGGATCTGTGAGCAGCATTAGGGTCTGACGTGGGCAGGGGGATTAGAGAGCTCCTGCTTTCACAAGCCCAGCAAGGAGGCATCGTGCTGTTGGCTTTTGGCTTCCTTTTCCTGCTTCTCTCAAGGCTGGGATTGAGGCTCTTGAGATGAAATTTTGTGTCCAGATTTAGGTGTTTATTATTTCTTACTTATATTACAAGTGGTGAGTTCTACAGCATCCTACTAACAAGCTACAAAATGACCAATATCTTTTTATACAAGGTCTTTTAAGGCTAAATTAACCAATTAAGAAATGATACCTGAATTATTTTTACTTTTAACTTAATAACTAATCGCTCAAAGTCAGCAATGTGGGCTTTTTTTGTCTAATTACAAAATACTACTTAAACTTATGAAGAAGGTGAAGAAGATAAACTAGCCACTGCCCTAAAACTTCTGTTTTGCCCTATATATATTGTTACATTTTAAAACTTTAAACTCTAAGTTTTTACTCCGTGATATGACAGACTTCTAATCAAACTCCACACCAGTAATCTCAGTGCTATCAATCAATTATGGAAGTTTTCTCCATGGCTTCAGGTCAAATATAGTATTTTCTTGTGGCTCTGTGCCCTTCAGCACAGGAAGTTTAAAGTTCTCAGCATGCAGGACTCCAACATGCACAATATAAAGGAGCCTCAGTGGGGTTTGGGGTGACAGTGCCACACAGAACTGCTGCTCCAGGTGGTGATTTCCATGTGGGAAGAGGTTTGGGATCCCTGTCTCTGCTTTGGGATCCCTCGGGATAGGGAGGTGCAGCACAGAGCCACTGGGAGCTGGTGGCTTTTTCACATGAGAAAAACACAAATTTCATGGGGGGAGGTTTAGGGGCTGCAAATGTCACTTTTTATAAAGGAGTATTTTATGTTTTTCCTGTTGGATCTCCTTTTTAGGGAAGATGGAGCCAAATGAGTCGCTAGCAGCTTGGCAAAGTGCAGAGCAGCATGTTTGCATCCAGGAGGACAGGAAGGAAAGAGTCAAGCTTTTTGTAGGGCCTCCCTGGTGGGAACAGAATTTTTTTATGAAGGTTTTCCCTGAAACAGGTAGGATTTAATCCCAGTCTGAAGGAAAGGTGAGAAAAATCATTTTTGCAGCTGTGTTTCAGATGAGAAAGGGTAGAAGAGAAGCCAGCAAGGAGAGCAGAGGAGTGAATTCCTTCCTGGGTTTGCTGAGCAGCTCCAGGGACAGGGAGAGGCATTTCCTAGAGGACAAATTGCTGTGTATCAATGAATAATTATCAGCAGCAGAGCTGTTGGGCTCTGAGTGAAATCCCTTGGCATAAACCTCAGTTAAAAGCAGTTTCATCTGTGTGGGGTTGGGATCTCTTCTCCCAGGGAATGAGCAACAGGGCCAGAGGAAAACCTCAAATTGCATCAGGGAGGTTTAGGATATTAGGAAAAAAATTCCTCATTGAAAGGCACTGAAATTCCTCTCCTGTCAGGCACTGGAATAGGGCAAGGCTGGAGTCCCCATCCCTGGGGGGATTTCAAAGCCCCGTGGATGTGGCACTTGGGGACATGGGACAGTGGTGGCCTTGGCAGTGCTGGGGGATGGTGGGACTCAATCTGGGAGTGTTTTCCAACCTTAATGATGCCATGATTCCAAGGACACTCACTCCCCTGTGTGTGCCCTTAGAGAGGGGTTCCTGACTGCACCCTGTGCCCACCCCCATTCCCTGTTGATGGATTTTTTAGTTTTTATTGAGATGGGGTAATACTGAGTGATTGGTGTTAGAAGTAACAGCAGCACTGTGTGGCAAAAGCTAACAGGCTGAAAAGCATTTACAAAGTGGTGTAACCAAAATGCAGGTTAGCTTCTGATGGAATAGCTTTGAATTTACATCTCTTGTGCCTCGCTGTTCATCAAAACTGATAATAGAATGAAATTCCTTCAAACACCTCTCAGTTACCCCATCTCCATAAAAGCTGGGAAAACCAACACTCAGTCAGGGTCACTGCTGGGTGTGACCAGGAATTCCCTGCTGGCATTTTGGGGCACCAACCCCAGCTCACTGCCAGCACGAGGAGAGCCAGAACACCCCCAAGGGCTGCAGTGTGCCCACCCTGGCACACCTTGCCATGCTCACCCTGGCACACTTTGCTGTGCCCACCCTGGCACACCTTGCCATGCTCACCCTGGCACACCTTGCCATGCTCACCCTGGCACACTTTGCTGTGCCCACCCTGGCACACCTTGCCGTGCCCCCCTGGCACACCTTGCCATTTCCCCCTGGCACACCTTGCCATTCCCCCCTGGCACACCCTGCTGTGCCCCCCCTGGCACACCCTGCCGTGCCCCCCTGGCACACCTTGCCGTGCCCTTTGGAGCCCCCCCTGGCACACCTTGCCGTGCCCCCCTGGCACACCTTGCCATTTCCCCCTGGCACACCTTGCCATTCCCCCCTGGCACACCCTGCTGTGCCCCCCCTGGCACACCTTGCCGTGCCCACCATGGCACACCTTGCCATGCCCCCCCGGCACACTTTGCTGTGCCCACCCTGGCACACCTTGCCGTGCCCCCCCTGGCACACTTTGCTGTGCCCACCATGGCACACTTTGCTGTGCCCACCCTGGCACACCTTGCCATGCTCACACTGGCACACCTTGCCATGCCCACCATGGCACACCTTGCCGTGCCCCCCTGGCACACCTTGCCGTTCCCCCCTGGCACACCTTGCCGTTCCCCCCTGGCACACCTTGCCGTGCCCCCTGGCACACCTTGCCGTGCCCCCCTGGCACACCTTGCCGTGCCCCCCTGGCACACCCTGCCGTGCCCCCCTGGCACACCCTGCCGTGCCCCCCTGGCACACCTTGCCGTGCCCCCCCGGCACACCTTGCCGTGCCCATCCTGGCACACCTTGCCGTGCCCCCCTGGCACACCTTGCTGTGCCCCCCCGGCACACCTTGCCATTTCCCCCTGGCACACCTTGCTGTGCTCCCCTGGCACACCTTGCCATTTCCCCCTGGCACACCCTGCCGTGCCCCCCCGGCACACCTTGCCATCCCCCCTGGCACACCTTGCCATCCCCCCTGGCACACCTTGCCATTCCCCCCCTGGCACACCTTGCCGTGCCCACCCTGGCACACCCTGCCGTGCCCACCATAGCACACCTTGCCATTCCCCCCTGGCACACCTTGCCGTGCCCTTTGGAGCCTCCCCTGGCACACCTTGCTGTGCCCTTTAGAGCCCCCCTGGCACACCTTGCCGTGCCCCCCTGGCACACCTTGCCGTGCCCATCCTGGCACACCTTGCTGTGCCCTTTGGAGCCCCCCTGGCACACCTTGCCATTTCCCCCTGGCACACCTTGCCATTCCCCCCTGGCACACCTTGCCGTGCCCCCCCTGGCACACCTTGCCGTGCCCCCCCTGGCACACCCTGCCGTGCCCTCTGCAGCCCCTCTGGGCTGGGGCGGTGTTTGCGGCGCCGATTGCCGCGCTGATCCCGCCGTGACGCGGGGCTGGCACCCGCTGCCAGCGCCCGGCTTTGCTCTGACATCGCGGCCCCGCTGGCGATTAGGATTTGTCTGCCCACCAACCGCGGTTAAAAATATCCCCTCCTGTCCCACATCCTGCCAGAGCTTCCCCCGCTCCGCTCCCGTTCCAGGTGTGGGGCAGAACCAGCCCTGCTCAACCCAGTTCCTTGGGGCTTCTGTGGTGGGAACACAGAGTGGGCATTTCTGGGGGCAGCTTGGTCCTTTGGGGGAGAAAAAACCTCATTTTGTTGTCTTTATTTGGCCTGGAGAAGAGAAGGCTTCAGGGAGATCTTATGGTGTGGAATGGGGATTTACAGGAGTGAGGCTTCCCTGGGGCAGAGAGGGGTTTGTCCCAGGGGTTTATGGAGCCCCTTCCCTGGGGCAGAGAGGGGTTTATCCAAAGGGTTTATGGAGCCCCTTCCCTGGGGCAATGAGGGGTTTATCCAAAGGGTTTATGGAGCCCCTTCCTTGGGGCAGGGAGGGGTTTATCCAAAGGGTTTATGGAGCCCCTTCCCTGGGGCAATGAGGGGTTTATCCCAGGGGTTTATGGAGCCCCTTCCCTGGGGCAGAGAGGGGTTTGTCCAGGGGTTTATGGAGCCCCTTCCCTGGGGCAGGGAGGGGTTTGTCCAGGGGTTTATGGAGCCCCTTCCCTGGGGCAATGAGGGGTTTATTCCAGGGGTTTATGGAGCCCCTTCCCTGGGGCAATGAGGGGTTTATCCCAGGGGTTTATGGAGCCCCTTCCCTGGGGCAGGGAGGGGTTTATCCCAGGGGTTTATGGAGCCCCTTCCCTGGGGCAGAGAGGGGTTTGTCCAGGGGTTTATGGAGCCCCTTCCCTGGGGCAGGGAGAGGTTTATCCAAAGGGTTTATGGAGCCCCTTCCCTGGGGCAATGAGGGGTTTATCCAAAGGGTTTATGGAGCCCCTTCCCTGGGGCAGGGAGGGGTTTATCCCAGGGGTTTATGGAGCCCCTTCCCTGGGGCAGAGAGGGGTTTGTCCAGGGGTTTATGGAGCCCCTTCCCTGGGGCAATGAGGGGTTTATCCCAGGGGTTTATGGAGCCCCTTCCTTGGGGCAATGAGGGGTTTATCCCAGGCCTTTCCTTGGACATTTCCATCATTTCTCCCTCTCCTGCTGGTCTCTGGGTGCTCCCAGCCCCTAAAGGAGCTGTGCCCTGTCTGGCCTTGTCCCCTGGCTTCTCCCTGACCTCAGAGCATCTCCAGCCCTCCCCTGGTGAGCTCTGACATGCATTGCTGTGATGAGGCCGTTGAGCCTGCCAGGCTCCCCAGCTGTCACAGCCCAGGCTGGCCTGCTTTGAGCACAGGCCATTCACCTTCCACGTGTCCTGAATTAGGGGAAATGGACAGGAGGGCTGGGTCTGTTTAAAAATTAAAGCTGATTACAGGGCATTAACATTACATTTAAAGCAATAGACAGCAGCCCTCCTCTCTCTCAGCATAGCTGCAATATGTTCCCTTTTGTTCTGGGCTGCGAGAGGGAAGGCAGCAGCACTGCCAGCGACTCCAGGCTGGGCAGGATTTCTTCTTTAGCCATAAATTTTGAAAGAGGAGCTGCCTGTTGGCTGGTGCAAGAATTTAAAGCAGGTCTGACTACCTAAAGCAGTTCCCTTCTTTGCTGAAGTCCTTTGGGCTGATCCTGAATTTCCCTTGGAAAATTCAGATGATCTGACACTGTCTTCTGACTGTCGTGTTAGGAAGTTTCATATTTGATGGGTCCCAGTTGGTTTTTGTTAAATCCCACAATTTACACGGTGACTCTGCATCTCAAAACCAGGAATTCCTCAGTCTGGCTGGGAACTCTCTGAATGTGATGCTTGACTGGGATTCCCTGTGAGTCTGGGTTGGACTTGAAGCCTGTTTGTTTGGTGGATTTGTAGGATGCTTTCCCGGGCTTTGGCACCTTCATCTCACAGCCCCTCAGGAGTTCAGGAGCTGCTCAGTGCAGGGTGGGTGCTGAAAAGAGGCCCTGTGGCAGGTGAAGGGATGGGTTTGTATTCCCTGATCCTGCTTTTCTCTGTGTTCAGGAAACCAAAGCTCCAGGGAGGGCTCCCAGCACATTGCAGGGCCTGCAGGGGCTCCAGCAGAGCTGCAGAGGGACTGGGGACAAGGCCTGCAGGGACAGCACCCAGGGAATGGCTCCCACTGCCAGAGGGCAGCCATGGGTGGCATCTTGGCAATGAGGAATTCCTGCCTGGGCTGGCATTGCCAGAGCAGCTGGGGCTGCCCCTGATCCCTGCAATGGCCAAGGTTGGACACTGGGGCTGGAGCAGCCTGGGACAGTGGAGGTGTCCCTGCCATGGCAGGGGTGGCACTGGGTGCCCTTGAAAGGTCCCTTCCCACCCAAAACCATTCTGTGGTTCTGTGATCTCTTAGTGACTTTTCATTGACTTTACCACCACCAGCATTCACGTTAAATTCCAGGGGTTTTTCTGTTTATTGTGTGAAAATCCCCAACAATTTGGCTTCGAGAGCCGTGCCCTGAGCTTTCCTGGTCCCCTCTGGGTGCCTGGGGCTCTCAGGGCACGTGGCTCTGTGGTCACAGCAAATTTTTTGGGGTGTCTGCAGTAGGTGGGAATTTTAATGTGATTGAAGCCAGGCAGGACAGGAATGGCAGCCAGTAGAGTTCTTCTCCTAAATACATCTGGAAGCACAAGGAAGCATTCCCTGGTTTGCCACTGTTTCCAGCCCAGGAATGGGGATGGAAGGGATGGAAGGGATGGAAAGGAGGGAGGTGTTTCTGAAGGGTGTCTGCAGGCAGATCTCAGCAGTGCCACCCTCTGGGATCAGAGTTTTGGCTCCAGGATAGGGAACTGCTCTCCTGACAAGCTGCACCTCTCCAGCATGGTGCTGTGTTATTTATAACCCTTGGCTTAGGGAGAAGGGCACAGCTGGGGGCAGAAATCTCTCCTGACCCATCAGAGATGCTGCTGAGTCCTTGTTCCAGTTCCTTTTGTCCTCCTCCATGCTTAACCTAACCTGGGTCTGAGGCTTGACCAGCAGAGCTTCTTCAGGGGGTCCAGACAGGCTTGTGGTGCTCCTGGAAGGGCCACAGGCACCACCAGCCTGGAGAAAACAGCTGGGTGGATGAAGATGAAGCCAAAATCGAGACCAGCTCTGCTTTGCTGCTCCTTTCTCCAGGATGAAATTCCCCTGTGGTGGATTCTCCCTGTAGTAAGAACTCATTCCAAACTATCTGGAGCTTGTGGCAGCCCCACCTCAGCTTTTTGAGCCCATCTCTGGCAGACCTTCCAGCTTAACAGCAGAGATCCAGGGCAGGTTAGTGCTGCTGGCACCATCCCTGCTCATCCTGAAACCTCAAAGAGAGGTCCCAGCTCTCCCTCCTTGTGAGCTGCTGCCCAGAGCAGGGCTAAATTTGTGCCTGGAGTTCAGGGCAGCTCCTCCAGCTGAGCCCAGGGCTGAGGATGGGCAGCATCCAGCAGCTGCAGCATCTCCCAGGGCAGATTTTGGCAGATTTTGGCTTGCAGGGTCTCCTGCCTCATCCCCATCCGTGCTGGGGAGGGACACAGGCAAGGCTGGGGATGTCACTGCTGCTTCCACCTGTGCTGTGCCCAGGGAATTCATTCCCTGGGGTTCCCTGGGCAGGTGGAGAGGGGCTCCCTGATCCCCTGCACCCCGTGGCTGGTGGGTGACAGCAGGATGCAGCTCCTGCCACCATCACGGTGCCCTGCTGGCTGCGGGCTGGGCTGGGCTGGCTCAGGCCACCCTGTCCTGAAAATGGGAATGGAAGGAGGCTGCTGTGACCCGAGGGCACTTTGTGAGCCTTAATGGCTGTCGGGGGTGCGGGGTGCAATCTGATCCAAATGGGAAGCTGGCTGAAATCCCAGCAAGCTGTCGCTGCTGCGGGAGGCATCTCAGGAAATGAGCTGGGCTCTGGGAGCTCCCTCCCCACGCCGGGGATGGAGAAATGCCCTGCCTGCACCCTGGGGCTGCTCCCTGCACTGAGGGTTGCTGGCTCTTCATTTACCCAGCTCGTGGCCTTTTGTTTTGCACCAAAGTTTCCTCCCTGCGGGGCCGCTTGTGGTTTGTGTGCTCCCTGCTCCTCTCTGGATTGTGGCTTCTCCAAACTCCTGTTGGCTTTCTCTGCCTTGAAAAGTGCTCAGCCCCTCTTTCCTGAGAGCCTCAGCTGCTTCCTCAGCAGGCTCTGCCCTCCCAAGTTCCTCCATTGCTTTTTTCCTGAGCACACCCAGAGGCTCTCTCGGTGCCTGGATTTATCCTCCTCGTTGGATCTCCGGAGCAGGCTCTGATTTTAAAGGCTAAAAGCACAGCCCCATCTGTCTGATGCCTCTGGGGCATAGTAAAGAGCCCTGTCCTGCAGCCCCTGTGAGCAGAAAGGTTTTCCTTGTGCACCAGCCCTGCCCCGACAGAGTGAGGAACATGGGAGGTTTTAATGAATTTTCCCAAGGGGCTGCACTGAACTTTCAGATTTCTGCTTTCCCAAGTGAAATTCTTTCCTCTTCCTTGATGTTCATCCCTTAGGTTTGGGATTGAGGAGGAGATTTCCTGCTCTGGGATTGACTGGGGTGTTATTTGAGGCATCAGCAGGTTGCACAGGAGCCTGAGGAGATGCAGCTCTGTGTGGTGTTCACAGAGGTCTCAGGTTGAGGGAAGAGACGAGGATCTGACTCCATGTTTCAGAAGGCTGATTTATTATTTCATTATATATATATTACATTAAAACTGTACTAAAAGAGTAGAAAAAAGGATTTCTGCAGAAGGTTAGCTAAGAATAGAATAGAAAAGAATGATAACAGGGGCAGGACCTTGTGCTCAGACTCTCTGAGCCAGCTGGCTGTGATTGGCCATTCATTAGAAACAACCAACATGGGCCAATCCCAGATGCACCTGTTGCATTCCACAGCAGCAGATAATCATTGTTTACATTTTGTTCTTGAGGCCTCCAGCTTCTCAAGGGGAAAAATCTTAAAGAAAGGATTTTTCATAAAACATGTCTGCGACACAGCTGCACCTTGGTGTCCCTTTGTGGTGACCATTGGGTGGCTTTGTCCCAAACACTGGTGGGCACTCAAGGAAGAGAAGGCAAATCTGTCACCATGAGGACTCTTCCAGCTTGCAGCACTTTGCTTGGAGCCTGGTCAAGCAGTGGCTCAGCCCTGGGACATCCCTCCTGTGATGTGCAGCCCAGCTGAGCAGAGGGGAGGAGGCAGAGCCACCTTCCCTTGCCCTGTGAGCATGGGGAACGCCCTTCCCACCGCCTGGCGTCCCTTTGGGAAGGCACAGCAGGGTGATGTGTCTGTCCCTGCAGGGCCCTGTCTCCCAGTGACCTTCTCAGCTCGTGGAGACAGCTTGGCTTTGCTGTAAAGCAGCTCATGTGACAGCAGTAATCCTCAGAGGGTAGACAGCTGTGCAGGAAGATTCCGGGGAATCGCCCTATTTTCCCTGCTCCTCACACTCTGGGAGAGGCTGCACCAGCCCAGCCCCACTGGATGTCCCTGGAGCCATCCCTGAAAAGCCAGGGCAGGAGCCCTCACTGCCAGGATTCTGCCTGGAGCTGCACAACAGGTTCCAAGAATTTTAGGAAAGCCCTTTCTCCCCAAGTGCTTTCCTCTGAGTATTTTCCAAAATCATGAGTGGCATTTTTAAGCCTGAATTTGACTTATGCCTCCCGCCCTCCATATTTTTTGGCATAATTTATTCCCTCACAGTTATAGAAATTCTCCTCTCTGGGTAACACTTGCTGGTGGCTCATGTGGACCCTCTTCTGCTGCTGGGATACTCAATGGACTTTTTGCCCCCTGCCCATGGGGAGTTCAGTTCTGCCCTGGAGAAGATACAGACTGAGGGAGCACTAGCACTGGGATCGGTTTGAAATTAATCATGGGTTTATCATTCCCATCCCCAGCTTACAGACTGTAAACTTCCTTTCCCTGTGGCTTTGCCCCCTCGTTGTTCAGATCCCTGAACTTCCCCATCTCCCTTTTCCCCATGATTTTCACTTTGAACCTCCCAGGGGAATTTCAGTGAGCGTGTGCTGGTGCTGACAAGTCCAAGGAGCTGATGACAGCTAAAGCAGGTGGTTTCAGCCTGAGACCCAGGTTCCTGCACCTCACAGGCAGCAATTCCCCTCAGTTCCCTGCAGGAATGAGGTGCCTGGGATCAGGCGGGCAGCAGTTGCTTTGTAGCCATGGAATCCCTGTGTTTCTGGAGCAGAAACCACCAGCAGGGTGTTTGTGGCTGCAGCAAATTGTCCACCAGTGGCCTGAGACAATCCTTATTCCATGTAAGCCAGAGCCCAGCCCTCGGGAGGGACCATCTGTTCCTCTGGCCTGGGGCAGATCTGAGCAGAGCCCTGCAGTGAAAGGCTCTCTGCAATTCCCCCGAGCCGCCTGATCTCTTCCCTTCCACCCTTCCCATGGGGGAAACAACCAAAAACCCCAAAGCTTTGTACTGCCAGGCATTAGGGGAGCTCTAATTGGTGTGTAAAGTGGGACTGCTGCCTTTAAGTGGTGGCCATGGAGCTAATGGAAGTGGAATTTTATTGCTGGCATCCATGGGGGATGCTCAGCTCCTTTGAAGTGGCAGGGATCAGCAGCCAGGGGGGTTTCTGCTCAGTCAGAGCCAGCAGTGAGTTTGGTCCCTGTTATTTCCCATTGCTCTGACCCAAGGATGAGTTATGATGTCTTTCTCAGAGGTTCCTGGTGCGTTCTCTCAAAAAAAAAAAACAGTTTGAGTTGCACTTCCAAATAGGAATTACATAGTAAGAGGTTTGAAGTCCAGCAGAAAATGAAGACTTGGACTCAGCCAGGTTTTAGGGTTTCTGTGTATTTGCTGCTGTTGGAGATGTGCTTCCTCACCTGTGGGCCTCCCATCTGAGCCAGAGCTGTGGGGATTTGGGCCTGAATCATCCCAGCAAATAAAAACCAGAATTCTCCAGCCACCACCACCACTCCAGCTCTCTCATTTCCCAACCTGTTCTGTCTGCCTGGGAAGGGACAGGACAGACTCTTGCACTGCTTGATTCTCCTCACAGATTTTGTCCATGTGCCACAATCTCCACTTTGCACATCCACGGTGAGACCCACAGGGACAAAACAGCTGGAAATCTCCTTTTTGGGAAAACAAACTCATCCCTCTCCCTGCACCCATCATTGCTTTCTCTTGGTGTGCAAAGGACACTTCCAACCCCCAGGCCTGCATGGTTGGAGCACAAAAGTTCTGTGCCTTCAGTCGCCAGGCCAGAGCCCAAACTTTGTGTTTTTTGCACCAGATGTGCAGAGTTTGAAAGGGAGGAATCTGCCAGAGGCAGCAGCATTCCAAGGATAAATACTCTCAGGAGAGCGAGGTGGGAGCCCCATCTCACCTGCCGGGCAGCGGGGGACGGTGGGCTACAGAAAAGGAGGAATGTGGACTGTAAAAACTTGCTCTTTACATGAAAAGTTCCACATCTGAGCCGTGTTTCCACTGTGATTTATTGCTTACCTCGTTGAGGATGGGCCAGGTCCACCCTGCCCTGGGGGGAACTGTGCCAAATGTGTCCTTTGTCCTATAAAGGACACCAAAGCCTGGGACACTGCTGCAGGAGGGGATGTGCTGGTTTGCAGCAGGGATGCTTTTCTAGCTGGATTTGGAGGCTGTGCTTTGAGGAAAAGGGGGAAAATAGGAACCTTCAGGTGCATTTGCAGCCCCTTTTCCCCTAAGGAAAAAAGCCAAACTTACCTCCTGGTACCTGGGCAGGACCTAGTGCGAGGTGAGGCTCCAGCAGATCACCACAGCTGCAGCTTTCCGTATCAAGGTAAAACTTTAAATGCCTTCCCAAGGAATTATCCTCCTCCAAAGGCTCTCCTGGAGGGCTCCAGCCACCTCTGTTGGGTTAGGAGCACAGAATTCCCTGGCACAGAGGCACTGATGGGGCAGGGGGGAGAACCTGAGGCGTCGGAGCCGCCGGTTTGCCATGAATGTGCACCCTGTTGTGGCAGGGAAAGCTCCTGGGGAGCAAATCTGCAAAAATGCTGGGAAAATGGCTTTTAGATGGAGCCAGGGCCTATCTGGTTACAGATTGCCTTTCTGCCAGCACAATGGCTGCTTTATGTCTCCATGTGCTCAGCACTCTGTAGGATGTGCCCGTGTCCGTCCGTGCTCGCTCGTGATCCGTCGGCCCCGCCGAAACCTGCCAGGCACCCCGAGCCTTAAAATCACATGGAGCTCCTGCCAGGCCCCAAGGAGAGCCTGGAGTCCATGAACTTCCCAGCCTCGTGCTCCTGGGACCTGTGGAAATTCCACTTTGGCAGCCATTTGTCTCTCACGGTGGGAATTGTGGAGAGCTTTGTTGGAGGCGGCCTGAGCTCCTCCGTGATGGATTTCACTGCAGACTTTCCTCAGTGGGCCTCTCTGGGCCAATTCAACATCCAAATGTTGGTAAAATACCTGGCAGTGCCTTATTCTTACCTCCCACTTTACCTCCCACTTACACACTCCATGTTCTGTGTGGAATTAGAAATATTTTAGTTGCTCTGCCTGATATTGGGGTGTTACTTCTGTGGAGGCACTGAATTTTTGCACTCACTCAGTAAAGCAAAGGATGCATTTCTTATGAATACATCAATGACCCCACTAAATCCCCCTCTCCAGCTGTAGTATCTCCCCTTTTACACTTGCATTTCATTGTCAGGCATGCTAGCAGCAGACTATTCATGTTGCAAGTGGACCGTGGCAGAGGGTTCGTCAGGTGAGTGGATTTTTGTGGTGGTAGTTTGGAATGTTGGGATTTAGCTGGTTTTGCACTTGGACCCTTAGGTCCCTCCTGGTGTTTCTCGGGGTTAGAGGGGCTCTGTCTGTCTGGTTTTTGTGCCTGGGCACCGTTTGGGGTTGAAATGCCTTTGGGATGTGGTGATTTCACTCAGGTAATAAAATGCTTTTGTAATTTTAGGTGCCGTGCTTCACACAGTAGCCATTAATAAAAACCTGTGGAAAATACAGGACACTAAAAACTGTTTATAAAAGCAGGATAAGAATCCATCTCTTCCTCTGGGAGAGCCCCATGGATGTTAAAAGCAAAGTATTTTTGGCAAAATCTACCAGGGATCCCTTTGAGGTGATTGTTCAGAATATCGTTCATGGTTTAACACCTGATTCCTGGGGAGAGGAACAGGCTGAATTATCCTGAGGTGTTTCCTCTCCCCAATTCCTGAGAAGCTGGGCACAGATAACCCCTGTCTGCCCCTGTTTTGTGCCAACACCCAGCAGATCGTGGGGGAAGCAGAGCCCAGCTGGAGCAGACCTTTGGGGTTTGGACTTTCTCTATTTTTATCTGTGTTTCGTGTCGAGATGATTGACCACGATAGACTCCTAATCTTCTCAGGTGTGTCCACGCCAAAGCCAGCTCATCAGGGAGGCTTAGACAGGTTATTCTCTAAGCTCCCAGCCCTGGAGCCCAGGAAAAACCTTCCTTCCCACAGGTGGACACATCCCCTGGGTTTGTCACCTCTCCTTAGTGACAAATCGACTCCAGTTTGAGGTGCCACGTCCTGGAGACCCAGCACTAGAGGGGCAGGTCTAGGTGAGGACTGAGCTTAAGCAGGGACAGCTCAATTCTGCCTCAGGTGATGCCCAGGGGCTGTTCTCCAGCTCTGAACTCACCCCATGAAGGGGAGAGGAGGCCTCAGGTAAGGCAAAGTAAAAAGTGTGGAGCTAATCCACCCCCAGGACACCAAACTGCTGTTCTGCTTTTTCCAAGCAAAACCCTTTTCTTGGGAGTTTTTCCATCAAAAAAAAAGGGAAAAGCTGGGATTTCAGCTTGTTTCCCATGTTAAACATCACTGCAAGTTTTTTCCTCCTGGGGCTGTCCTTGCTGCAAAGACAGAGGTCCATGGCACTGGTGTCACCAGTGAATGACACATTTGTCACCACTGCTGCAGACTGAGGGTCTTTGCTGTGCCAGGGAAGTCTGGGCATCAGGTTAGCTCACTGGGATTTGATTTCCCTCTTTCCGTGGAAGTGCTGAGGCTCCAGAGGAGATAATTCCTGTAAATCAGGAGTTCCAGCCCTGTGGGTTTTGTCTCAAAGTGCCGCAACTTAAAAGAAGTCCAGAAACTCCCTAAACATCCAAAACAAACCCCAAAAACTCAAAGGCCCCACAAAAGATCTGGAAGAAATAAGGGAGATTAATGCAAAGATGTTTCAGATGGTGGCTAGGCCATGGCCCTTCCCTCCTCACAGGGAGGAAGAAACCAGGAATGTCCCGAAGGTGCTGGTGCTCCCAGCCAGGGCAGGAGGGTTGGTTCCTGACTGAGATTTGGAGATAAACCCCAGGTTTGGATGTTTGGATTTTTGTTTAAAACAACACCTTGTTGCAAAACACCAAGTTTGGATGTTTGGATTTTTATTTAAAACAACACCTTGTTGCAAAACACCAGCATTGTGCTGAAGCTGAGGGATGGGAGGAAAATGGAGCCGTGTAAATGTGGTGTTGCCTCCTGAGCTGCCCCGTTCCCGTGGTGTCCCAGATCAACCAGTGGCTTTGGGGTCACTGAGACAGCAACTCCTGCTGCCCTGAGAGAGCAGAGAGGGAAAACTCCCTGCAGCAGATGCAGAGGAGCCAGAATCCCACTCTGGGTCACTTGGGTTGGAGAAGATCCCCAAGGTCACCAAGTGCCAGCTGTGCCCATCCCCGCTCTGCCCCCCAGCCCCGAGTGCCCCATCCAGGCATTCCTGGAAAAGCTCAGGAGAGAAGGAGTCACTGAGCAGGTTAAGCGGGCAGGGGACCCCAGGGACAGTGTGGGGGATGAGCTGTGGCCCTGGAGCTGTGGTGGATGCAGGGAAGGAGGCAGTGGCTCCTGTGCAGCTGTGGGTGGGAATGCTGGATCTCATCTCCTGCAATCATCATCTTCCCTCCTAAGGAAAAGTCAGGGCTGTGATGTCACTTAATTGATTCAACTTTGGTACCAAAGCTTCAGGGTGTCTCATAAAATTGTTCTTTATTGGGGTTTTGACCAGAGTAGCTCCTGAAAAGACAGATGGAGGATCTTGAATGAGGACCACAGCTTCTTGCAGATAATTTGGTGGAGAAACTTTCACGTTCTGACCTGGCTGGCACAGAGGTTCTGTAGGGAGGAGCTGTGACTTGTGAGCCTGGAAAGTTCTCTCAGAGCTTGCACGACTGCATGGGGGTTTTGTGGTTTGTCAGCATCACAGAACCCAGACCAGCTTGGGTTGGAAGGGACCAAAGATCATCTCCTGTTCCAGCCACACCTCCCACTGTCCCAGGCTGCCCCCAGCCCTGCCCAAGCTGACCTTGGACACCTCCAGAGATGGGGCACTGAGCCATTTCTGATGGGAAAAATCCTTCAGTTGTCATCCTGAGAGATGCCAGAGTCAATCACTGATGCTCTTGCAGCTGGAGTGGTAAAAGATGGAGGCTGAGCTTTCATTCATCTTATCTTAAACCAAGTGTCTGTGTTGAGAGATGTCCTTGCTCCTCTGTCACTGCTGAGTGTGGTGGGATTCCTGAGATGCTTTATTCCTGAGGCTGGCTTTGGGTGAAGTCCCTTCCACGGTGTCGTGTCAGCACCTCGTGCCTCAAGGGACAGGTTTGGTTTGGCATTCGGGGTTGGTCAGGGTAACACCTGACTTGGAGAGCTCTCGTTTCAGCTGCTGTGGCTGGACCTGGTCAGAAACCGGTTTATCTCCCTGAAAATACACCCTGGTGCCCACTGATGGCCCCCTCCTCCACCTCCTGAAGGCCTCTCGGTCAGTTCCCCGAAAGGGAGGTGGTCAAGAGGATATTTTATTGAAATCTTCACAAAGCAAGCTCCCAGTCAAAGGAAACATCTATTAAAAATCATTTGTGGGACACTTTAATGTTTGTGCTGAGCAGTGTTGGCAGTGACACTCCAGGTGGTGTCCAAAAGTGGTGAGGACAGCAATGGGTTTTGCTCCAGGATTCTGTAGGAGCAGCTCCTTTCCTGAGCCAGCCTCAGTCTCACTTCCTCTAAAACACCTCCAGTGATGGAGACTCTGCTCCAGAGCTTCACCAGCCCTATCTTCAGCTGTCATCTGGGATTTTTCCACCTCCTAAGTGCAGGTTTCCATGCTGCACTTCAAGCTCGTGTCTTACTGAGGGAAAAACAATCAGAAAAGATGATTATTCCCTACTTACCTGCATCAGCCTTGATGTTTTACACCTGAGAATGCAGACCAAAGCATGCCCAGTGCCCCTTTGTTGTGCTGCCCACCAAGGGCAAACATTTCATTTTTTGGAGGTTCATCTGGCTTGGTTTTGGGGCTTTTTGTGTATTAAAATCTACTCATTCTGAATCGTTGACAAGAATTCTTCCATCACATCTTCAGAAGTCACCTTGGCTCTGCAGGGAGCTGGTGATGAGGTGGTGTCTGCTGCCCTGCAGTGCATCCCTGAGCCCAGGAATCTCAGCTGGATCCCTCAGCCCTGCCTCTAGAGCAGGGGAGGGAGAAGGTGCAGGAGTATCTGCCACCATCAGCAGGATGGTGCTCAGCACAGCCTGCTCTGGTTTCCCCCAGTGCTGATGGAAACAAACTCCTCTGGAGGAGAAGCTGGACATCAACAGCCAAGAAAGTCCAGTGGAAAATTCCCCTTTTTGAGCCTTTTCCATTTGGTGCTGAAACAGGGGCTGAGGGACTGCTGAGGTTCCTCACTCCTGACCCTGCAGTGCTCACAGCTTGCAGCACTTGGGCCTTCGGTGCCCAAGTGAACAGAGCAAGAAGAGTCAGCCTTGGCCTCTGGAGCCAAGGATCCCAACAGCAGCAGCAGTCAAGGTTCTTGGGCTTTCATCAGGGTTTTCATCAGGGTTTTCATCTGGGTTTTGCCTTGCTCCAAACCAAATGTCCTGTGCTCTCTGAGGGGCTCCAAGGTGATGGCTCACCTTGTGCATTTTCCATTTTGTGCCATGAAAGAGCTGCCAAGAGCAATAGTTCTGTGCTGCTTCGTCACCCCAGACTTGTGTCCCCACTGCTCCTCCATCCCAGCGTTGTCCTTGGGACATCTCATCCTGCAGAGCCATAAGCTCCCCTCAGGGGACATCTCCACTCTTGGGTTCTTCCCTCAAGTGCTGAGCAGTTCCCACCATCCCCAGGTGCCTGGAGCTGGCTCCTCACCCCTGCTGAGCACAGGAGGGGCTTTTTGGGGGCTCCACAGTGGGGAAGCAAAGGCACAGCCTGGCTGCCTCTTCCTGGGAGCCCGTGGGCACGGTCTGTGCTGCTCTGTGTGTGATCCATGCCCTCTGCTGCTGTCCCTGCCAGGCAGGAGCTGCTCTGAGCAGCCCCAAGATTCCAGTGGGATCCCATTCCCTGCCTGCCCCGTTCCTCACAGCCCCACTCCACTTTTCTGTGCACAAATGCATTTCCCAAAGACTCCAGAAGTTGGTTTGGGGCTGGTTGGGTTTGGGGTTTTTTTTTGTCTAATGGATTTCCTGTTTTTAATACAATTGAAAGGGTCTGAAATCCATGCTTTAGATTAACATATGCCAGCTAGATTAGGGCTAATCAGGGCGCAGGTCTGAGCAGATGCAGCGCGGGGCCAATCCCAGACCTGATTACAGCATCTCAGTGCTCTAATCGTCTCTCTCCCAAGGGCGATCAGCCCTGCTCTAATGCACAGCAGACTTTGCAGCCCTCTCTGCTCTGGTTTGTCACCACCCCTGGCAGGAAGGGCCACCACGTCATCTGCTGAGGCGATTTGCGCTAATCCCGCGCAGAGCAGAGCAGAGCAGAGCAGAGCAGAGCAGAGCAGAGCAGAGCAGGATCCGCGCCGTGCCGCCTCTCACCGACACTGCCCGGAGCTGCCCGGGCTGGGCCAAGCCCTGGTGACCCAACTCACCCTTCCCAAACACCCCCCGGGCCTCTCCAGTGCCTGGTTTGGGCACGTTTGGGCAGCACGGTGGCTGCAGTGTCACACAGCCTGTGTCCCACAGGGTGGTGGTGGCCCTGCTCCCTGGGCTGTCCGTGCTTGATCTCCTCTGGGTTAACAACCCAAGTCACCCAAAGGGCTTAGTTGGCTTGTTGGTCTGGAGCAGGGATTTGAGGTGCACGCCAGGCCAGAGCTCCAGCTCTTGCCTAAACTGGGATGTGCTGTGTTCCCTGAGGGGTCTGCTCGGAGATTTCCTTCAGCAGGGCTCAGCCTCAGCTCTGGTTGCTCATTTCTGCTGTTCCTGAAATTCCCACTGACCAGAGGGAGCTGGGAGCCTCCTCCTGGCTCTGTGCCCCTGTGGGAGCTGGTGCTGAGCAGCCAAGCAGGGAAGCAGCTCCTTGGCTGGGCCGGGAAGGTGGCCAGGACCCCTCAGGCTGGGGGATCAGGAGCATTCCCGGCCCCAGACCCCGAGGGAGGGCGGAGGCAGCGCCGGGGTCACCCACCTGGTCAGCATGATTAACTCCTAAGCTTTCCTGTCTGCACACAGAGTTATCCAAGGACACGGAGCTGCCTCTGTTACCAAACCAGTGCCCTTGGTGGGCAGGGCTCTGCTCCTGCTCCTCAGCCCAAAGGGATTGTGCTGCTTTTTTGGGAAAGCCTCGCTCGGGAGCCTGGGCAGGGCTGCCCATCCATCCTGTGCTGCTGCTGCTGCTGCTGGAAGAATTTGCTCACCTCAAAAAGCTGGTTTTTCCCCCAGCAGAGCTGTGGGTAGTTTCTGAAATGTCTAAACAATCTCACTTGTCCAAATCCCCCTTGCCAAGCCAAAGGTAGAGGTGGGCACAGGGATAACACCGGGGTGGAACGATGGAGTTTCTCCTGCCAGCCTGCAGAATTTGCCATCCCCCTGCCCTGCCCAGCTCTGTTGAGAGCTCTTTGATATTTTTTGCCCCTCTTCCCACCGTTCACATCACAGTGACCCTCAGGGGCCTCGTTGTGTTGTTGTCACCTTGGTTGGTGTTTCCTGGCTCACCAGGACTCGCCCTTGGCACCGCGGCGTTTTCCTGCCAGCCCGAAGCTTTGCCAGCTCCATCCTCAGCCTGGAGGCCTCTGATCCATTCCTGCAGCCTTGGGAAAAGCTGTTCCTACTTTGCTGGACCCGTCCGTGGTTGGGGAAGGGCTGGGAACGGGGCATTGCTTTCCTGTCTCTGTTCTGTGTGTCACACACACCCTGTGAGAGCCTGGGGCAGTGACCAGGGCTTGCTGCCCTTTCCCTGTGAGGGCAGAAGGACCTGGCTGGGATGGGGAGGGAGCAGGAGGGAGGGAATTGTGTTGGAGAGGGTTGTAATGGGGTTCATGGATGCACAGCAATGGGATCCTCTCACGTGCCACCAGTGGGGTGACCTGCAGAGTTACAGGGGATGGGAGAAGCCAAATTTATCCCTTCCTCAGCCCCACAGTTCCCAATTCTGGGCATATCAAGTGGAAAACACATGTGGGGAGTGTGTTCCTCGTCAGTGGGGGATCCCTGGTGGGCTGTGGGGTGGGTGGGAGCAATCCCTGCTCCAGGAAAGCTCGGCCTGATGGGTTTGGCTTAGCAGCTCCCTCTGTACCACCCCAAAACATGGCTGGGCTGGGTTCCTCCTCCAGAAATGATGTTATTTCTTTGCTCCTCATCCTTATTTCCTCCCTGGAGCTGCAGAGTCCTGGGGTGTGGGCCCCAAGGTGCTGCCACCCATGTCAGCCCCATCCCATCCCTGTTCCCATCCCGTTGGCTCCAGGGAGGGCAGATCCAGCTCAGCGAGGGCACCAAGGCACAGAGCATCCACCCAGCCTGGGCACAGCTGGGGGCACCTCCTGGAGTTCTAAAGTCCTAAAGTTCCTTCCTGATTGCTGCTTTTCATGGACAGAGTCATGGCATGGTTTGGGCTGGAAGGAACTTTAAAGATCATCCGGTTCCAACCCAAACCATGGCAGAGACACCTTCAAATATCCCAGGGTGCTCCAAACCCAACTTCCAACCTTGGGCACTGCAGGGATCAGGGGCAGCCCCAGCTGCTCTGGCAATGCCAGCCCAGGCAGGAATTGCTCATTGCCAAGATGCCACCCATGGCTGCCCTGTGGCAGTGGGAGCCATTCCCTGTGTGCTGTCCCTGCAGGCCTTGTCCCCAGTCCCTCTGCAGCTCTCCTGGAGCCCCTGGAATGTGCTGGGAGCTCTCCCTGGAGCCTTCCCTGCTCCAGGGGAACATTCCCAGCTCTCCCTGGATCCCTCCCTGCTCCAGGGAACATTCCCAGCCTGGCTCCAGAGCAGAGAGGCTCCAGCCCTGGAGCAGCTCTGGGGCCTCCTCTGGGCTCACCCCAGCAGCTCCAGGTGCTCACAGGGTTGAGAGCCCCGCTCCAGGTGGGAGAGCTCCAAGAACCCCCCAGAGCAGCCCCCACACCCCTGGGCACCTCCCATGGCCCTGTCCCCACACCCCAGGCCTGTCCCATGGCCCTGTCCCCACACCCCAGGCATGTCCCATGGCCCTGTCCCCACACCCCAGGCATGTCCCATGGCACTGTCCCCACACCCCTGGGGCACCTCTCATGGCCCTGTGCCCCCTGCTGACACGCGGGTGTCCCTTTGTCCCGCAGGGCTGGTGCAGATCCCGGTGAGCATGTACCAGACGGTGGTGACCAGCCTGGCGCAGGGGAACGGCCCGGTGCAGGTGGCCATGGCGCCGGTGACCACGCGCATCGCGGACACGGCCGTCACCATGGACGGGCAGGCCGTGGAGGTGGTGACCCTGGACCAGTGACCCCGGAGCAGCCCCCGGCCCTGCCCAGCCTCCTCCTCCTCTGCAGATTTTTTACGCCTCTCCAGAGATGCAATCAGGTGGCATTTTGAGTCTCCCGGCTTTGGAAACAAAACTTTTTTTTTTTTTAATTTTATTTTTTTTTTCTCTCTTTATTTTTTTTTTTTTAATCGAGAAAACTAGCAAAAAAAAAAACACACAAAAAAACCAACCAAATCCTGGCAGAGGATGTGTGTAAAGTGCATTTTTCTAGCGCCACTCTGCTCTCGGAGGAACGAGAAGCCAAATTGTGACGGGACTTTGATTCTGAGGAGGTTGGAAAGAAAAGGAAAAGAAAAATAAAGCGACCCTTGATGCCCCGTTTTCCCCCACGTGGGATCGAGCAGGAGGAGGCTGGGGGGCAGCACGGACACCCTCGGCCAGCACCGACCTCGACAGCAAATTAGGTATCAAAGATTTTAATATGGACTTTTATATTCCGAAAAACCCGCTCCGGATACACAAACAAAACAAAAAAAAAAAACAACAAAAAAACCAACAAACCACAAAAGGAAAAAAACAAACAAAAAAAAAGCTTGGGGAAAAAAAAAAAAAAAAAGACTCCTGGGAAGGAAGAAAAAAAAAAATTAAAAAAAAATGAAATGCATGTGTGACTGCAGGGGGGTGGATGGAGACCTCCCGAAGGGATGGATGATGCTCTTCCAGGAGCCTGCCGCAGGATCCGCGCCCGCTGGGCTCCCTTGGTGCACACTGGAGACCTGTTCCTACTTCTCTGCTCTCGTACCTGCCATTCTACATCCTCGGGGTTGTTTTTTTTTTTTTCCTTTATTATTATTATTATTGTTGATGTTGTTGTTATTGTTATTATTATTTCGTGGCTCTAGACTGGAGCGGAAGCGCCTCTAAAGGGGCTCTGGCTGTGTCCCCCCCTTTTCTCCCGCCACATTCCCGGATTTTGAGGATTTCCCTCAAAAGGAGCCACCTCGGGCTCGCCCCGTTCCCAGCCCCACCTCTGCCCCTGCAGATCCCACAGGAAAAGCTTTGCCTGAGGGGGGATGCGAGCGAGACCCTTCCCTTTGGGGGCCCCTCTTGCCCCCAGCCCTGCCCCAGCCTGGTCCTGCCCTGTGCCTCTCCCAGCACGGTTTTAACCCCAAAATCCTTCCCAGGAGGGTTCCAAAGGCCTTTGGGGTGGCGTGGGGGTGTTTTTGGGGGGCAGATTTTACTCAGCATCCCCATGGGCCAAACCCTGGTGCCCAACCAAACCCCTTCCCCCCCCCCCGCAAGCACTTCCCGTGGGATTTAATTTTTGGGGTTATTTTGGGGGGTTTTTTATTCTCATTTCCACGTGGCCGTTCAAGTTCTCCACGTCTCGCTCTGCCTTCGAGGGAGTTTTCAGATTCTTGTATTTACTTGTTTTATATGGGGGAAAAAAACAAAAACCCACAAAAAACAAACCTATCCGATGTTTTTTGTATACAGTTCTTGGGTCCTTTTTCCGAGGGGAGGGAGATCTTTCCATAGAGACAGTCCTGGTTCTCCAATCCATGACGTTTTTTGGGTTTGGTTCTTTTTCTAATGATTATTTTTTTATCGTCGTTGTGAAGATGTCGGTGGCTTTCCAAGTCAGTGTTTCTTTGGCGATGAAATGAGGTTCTTTTAGTCCTCCCATCCCCCCAAAAATAAAAAGACAAAAACCAGGCAAATAGCAGAGCATGGACCCCCCCCTTGTTTTCCCAGTGTCTATTATTGCCTCATTCAATAAATTGTTACAAATGTGTCTACCCGGGTGTCCAACTCTCCTGTTTTGGGGGGACTTTGGGGAATATTTGGGAATATTTGGGAATATTTGCCATCCCTCCCTTCCTGGCGGGAGTTTTGGGCTTTGGTCCCTCCCCTGTCCTGTGTTGGGGCTGGGGAGGGGAAGCTGAGCATCACCTCATGGTGATGGTTTTGGGGTTTAATCCTCTTTTTGGTGCAATTTATCTCATTTTCATCTTCCAGCATCAACCTTGGGGCTGCTGGAGCATCCCTCCCATGCTGAGCTGCCTTTTGGGGTGAATTCCTCCATTTCCAGCCCCATCTCACCCCCAGGGCCGATGGTTTTTTGGGATGCAGACCCAAGGAGGAGGCAGGAAACGCAGGGATGGGTTTCAGCAGCTTTATTGAAGGATGGTTCTGGATCCAGGGAATCCTGCAGGGCTCCTGGGTGGGAGGAAGAGCAGGAGAAGCTGGAAGGACAAAGAGAGGGAGGGAAGGAGCAGTGGGGCTGCTTCCCTGGGGATGCTGCCCGCCATTCCAGGAGCTGGAGCGGATCCCTGGGACGTGGAAGGTGCTGGGAGGGTGACCTGGGGCTTTGGGGACCTCTGGGGACCCCAGGACATCCCATGGCCCCAAAGGGTGCAGCAGCAGGGCCGGGGCAGGCGGCTCGGGCTGGCAGACGCTGCCGGGAGGGTTTAATCTTCATTAATCGGCCTTAATCAGCAGCAGGGCCCCTGCTGGGGCAGCTCTGCAGCCCCCGGCACCAGCAGCCTCCAGCCCAAACTGGGAGAGACTGGGGGGGCTGCACCCTGCACCAGTAACCCCAACCCCGTACTGGGAGAGACTGGGGGGGCTGCACCAGTAACCTCCATCCTGTACTGGGAGAGACTGAGGGGGCTGCACCAGTAACCTCCATCCCATACTGGGGCTGCACCCTGCACCAGTAACCCCAGTTCTGTACTGGGAGAGACTGGGGGGGCTGCACCCTGCACCAGTAACCTCCATCCTGTACTGGGAGAGACTGGGGGGGCTGCACCCTGCACCAGTAACCTCCATCCTGTACTGGGAGAGACTGGGGGGGCTGCACCCTGCACCAGTAACCTCCAGCTTGTACTGGAACAGACTGGTGGGGCTGCACCCATTCCCTGCCCCCTGGCATTTCTGTGGATTTTCTGCCTCTACCCACCCCCAGGGAGGGCCCTGAATTGCAAAATGTGGCCCCAAATTGGAGGATTTGACCCCAAAAATGCAGGTGGACACTCAGGATGAGCCCGGCTGCTGCAGCTGGGAAGGGCCAGGATGAGGGGGGGTCCTGGGGGGCTCCCCCAGAGGGAGCAGATCCTGGGAACGCTGGTCCTGGGAATGCCGGTACTGGGAATGCTGGTCCTGGGAATGCTGGTCCTGGCGGGACCTTGGGGCGGGGCCTCTGGGGAGGGGCGGAGCTCCTGGGGGTGTGGCCAGGGGTGGGGCTGGGGAAGCTCCACCCCCAACCCCCCCAAATCCTCCCCAGGCAGGGCAGGGCCCGCTCTGAGTGAGGGTGGGGTTAAATCAGCACTGGGGGAGGGAGGGATGGACAGAGAGACAGACAGACAGACAGACAGACAGGGATGGATGGATGGATGGATGGATGGATGGATGGATGGATGGATGGATGGATGGATGGATGGATGGATGGATGGATGATGGATGGATGATGGATGGATGGATGGATGGATGGATGGATGGATGGATGGATGGATGGATGGATGATGGATGGATGGATGGATGGATGGATGGATGGATGGATGGATGGATGGATGATGGATGGATGGATGGATGGATGGATGGATGGATGGATGGATGGAGGGATGATGGATGGATGGATGGATGGATGGATGGATGGATGGATGGATGGATGGATGGATGGATGGATGATGGATGGATGGATGGATGGATGGATGGATGGATGGATCCACCCACGCCTAGACAGACAGACAGACAGACAGACAGACAGGGGAAGGGTGTCAGTACAGCCAATGGATGTGGCTGCAGGAATGCACACACGTTGGGTGTTTGTTACCTGGACGAGCAGACGGACGAATGACCAGACAGACACACGGACACCTGTGCCCCCACAGCCCCCACCACCCCCAGCAGGGCCATGGGGACCCCCACCCGTCCGTCTGTCCGTCCCTCCCTGCCCCCAGCCCGGGGAGGATGATTGGAGCCTGCCCTAATCCAGCGTGATCCAATCTCCGTGGGCTAATGCCGAAAGCTCCGTAATCACCAGCGCTGCCCTACATTCCCTGCACATCCCAGCACAGGGGTGGGCACGGCCCCCACCCAGCACAGCCCCAGCCCCCTCCCCTCATCCCCCTGTCCCTGAGAGCTGCCACCGCCCCTGTGCCACACCTGGGGACGGGCAGGGGACACGGGGCAGCTGCCACCGCCCGCTGCTGCTTCAAACGTGCCTCAGTTTCCCCCTGGCACAGGGCTGGCGTGGGGTGGGATCCCCGAGCAGGGACTGGATCCAGGAACAGGGGTGGGATGCAGGAGCGGGGATGGGATCCAGGAGCAGGGGTTGAATCCAGGAGCAGGAACAGGATCCAGGAGCAGGGATTGGATCTGGGAGCAGGGGTTGGATCCGGGAGCAGGGATGGGATCCAGGAACAGGAATTGGATGCAGGAACAGGAATTGGATGAAGGAGCAGGGATGGGATCCAGGAACAGGAATTGGATCCACGGCTGGGGCAGGGGTTGGTGGCCTGACCCCATCCCCGCAGGGCCCTGCCCCGACCAGGGCTGGATCAGCCCCTGAGCCCGGAGTCGCACTGGGACACGTGGCCACGCTGCTCCAGTGACCGGTGTCCCACAGATCCCAGCTCCCCCTGCCATGGAGATGGGCTGGGGTGCCAGACCCCCCTCTGGGGCTGGGGGGTGGCCCAGCATCGCCATCCCCTCCCAAACCACGTGTGCAGGGCGCCCACAGCATCCCCCAAACGCACACGCGCACACGGATGGAGTGGGGCCCGACCCCGACCCCGCGGGGCCCTGCCAGCCCGGGAGCAGAGCCCAGGGGGTGCCAGGGGGTGCCAGGGGACACCAGAGGACACCAGGGGACACCAGGGGACTGTCATGTCTGTGGCAGTGCCCCGGGGCCGTAGTTGGCAAGTCTAGAACCACCGGATCCTGCTACCGCACCAGTGTGAGTTCTACCATTGCCAAAGGCAGCCCCGGGGCAGCCAGGCCCAGCCTGGGGACAGCCGGGGACAGCGGCCACCGAGCCGGGCCTGGAGAGCTGCAAAAAACAGGGAAAATGCATCATTTCACCCATGGGGCCAGAAAACCCCACACGGGGCTCCAGATCCCCCCGGGGAGGGGGACAGGAGGTGCAGGGTCCATCCTGCTCGTGGTGGCCTGGCCAAGGTGTCCCCATGGGCTGGGACACCACGCTGAGATGGACACCCCTTCAGTGTCACCACGCTGGGATGGACACCCCCTCAATGTCACCACGTTGGGATGGACACCCCCTCAGTGTCACCACGCTGGGATGGACACCCCCTCAATGTCACCATGTTGGGATGGACACCCCCTCCGTGTCACCACGCTGGGATGGACACCCCCTCAGTGTCACCATGCTGGGATGGACATCCCCTTGGTGTCACCACGCTGGGATGGACACCCCCTCAGTGTCACCATGCTGGGATGGACATCCCCTCAGTGTCACAGCGTCACCACGTTGGGATGGACATCTTCTCAATGTCACCACGCTGGGATGGACACCCCCTCAATGTCACCACGCTGGGATGGACACCCCCTCAGTGCCACCACTCTGGGATGGCGGTGTCACCCCCTCAGTGTCACCACGTTGGGGATGGACAGACGGACACCCCCCCCCATCCCAGCAATTCCAGAGGCGTTCCTAGCCCCCCATGCCAGCATTCCCACCCCGATCCCCGGCGCTGCTGCTCCGTCCCCGTTGCTGCTCTCCCCGCCCTCTCCCATATTGGCACTACACATAATTGCTCAAAAGCTACAAATCAAAGCAAAAATGTGCTAGTGCCAAAACGGGCCAGGCGGCGTCGGCGACGGCCCCGCGGCGCCCGCGGGTCTTTCTCTGCTCTGTTTATGGCCCTATGGTAATTCACTGACCGCGGGGTTGCACAGTGAATTCTACCAGTGCCATACACAGAACAGGAGTAGCGAGCTCGCACCTGCCCCTTTTCCCTGCAATTCCACCCAAATCCTCCACCAGCAGGAGCCCGACGCCCCCGGAACGGCGGCGGGAAAAGGGGAATCGATTGTTGTTGATTGGCAAAGTCATTTGGGAATGGCTGAGCCAGGGGAGATGCTCGCCCTGGTGGGGAGGACCCGGGCCCCGGCTCAGCTGGGGGATTTTGGGGATGGGGATGCTGGAAGCCATTTCCCACCCACTGCATTTCCAGGGTTATCCGGGAATCCCAGCCCCAGGTTTGCCACCCCCCGGGAAGGCTGCAGACCCCTAAAATGCTCCCAGACCCCCAAAATGTGCCAACCTCCCCCCGATGGCCACAAGCCCCCCAAAGCGGTCCCAGATCTCAAAATGTTGCAAAGTTTCTGGGTGGTTCCACAGCCCACAGAACACCACAATCCCTCCAATTAATTCCAAACTGTCCAGACGGCTGCAGCCCCCATAAAATGCTTCAACCCCCCAAAAGGTTGCAACCCCCCTGGATGACTGAAAGCCCCCCAAAATTTGCAGCTCCTCTGGATGGTTGCAAGCCCCCAGAAGATTAAAACCTCCCTGAATGGTCATAGACACCCCCAAAGGTTGTAACCTCCCCTGGATGCTTTTGAAGCATCCAGATAAACTTGAATTCCCCTCCGAAAATCCTAGTGCAGCCCCTCTGAAAGGTTACAAAGCCCCTGAATGGCAGAACCCCCAAGAACATTTGAGAAGACTTTCGATGGCTTCGGACCCTCCAAAACTGCAACACCCCAAAAAGGATGCAGATCTCCTGGATGGCTGCAAGCCCCCAGACGGCTGCAAGCCCCCCAAAATGCTGAACCACCCCCAGATGGCTGCAAATCCCCCAAAACTTGCAGACCCCCTTTGCTGCTGAAGATCCTCCAAAAGCACGAGCCCACCCAAGAGGATGCAGATCCCCTCGAGTGGTTGAGACCCCTGGATGGCTGCAGGACCCCCAGGAATTTGCAGCCCCCTCGGAGGGTGGCAGAGCCCCCCGGATGGAGCAGACCCCGGCTGGCAGTGACGCCGTCCCCAGGGCCGCGGCGGCCGCGCTGCAGGAGGAGGAGGAGGAGGAGGAGGAAGGCACAAAGTCTCCTTTGTGTGGCAAAGCCGAGGCCCCAGCAAGCCCAGAGGGCCGGGATGAGCTCGGATGCGGTGCTGGGAGCTGAACCCCCTCGAGGACACAGCCCCCGGCCCCTCACACCCATCCGGCCTCGAATCTGGGGACAAAGAGGGGCAGTGACCCTCGCTGGGCTCAGCCACCCCCGTGGCGTGGGAGTGTCACACACAGAGGGGTCAGCACCAGCAGGGACAGTCCTGTCCCCAACCCACACCCACCTCTGGGGCTCCAGCAGCAGCACCCCCAGGAATCACCCAAAACTCCTGGAGAAACCCCAAATCCCCGTGGGGCTCAGCCAAGCAACCCAAGGGGAAGAGGAGCAGAGAACCCCCCATGACCACAGCTCGGTCCTCACCTGGGGGACACCGCCCTGGCGCCGCGGTGGCCTGGGGACAGGGGGACCGGGGGACAGGGGGACAGGGGGACAGCAGGGACAGGGTCCCGGGGGACGCGGCCAGGCCGGGCCCGTGGCCATCCTTGGCCATCCTTGGCGTGACTTTGGGCGACGCCTCGGCCCCGATCCGGCCCCGGCCGCCCGCGTGGCCCCGGCACCGCGCCAGGCGGGACCCGGGCACTGCCCCCGGCCTTGGGGTGCCCCCTTTGTCCCCGTGCCCCTTTGTCCCCGCCGCCCGCCCCCGCCGCTGCGGCACCGGGCCGGGCTGAGGCGGCCCAGCCCCTCTGCGGAGCCGCCGTGACGTGCGAGGCCGGAGCTGCCGCATTGCGGATGGGCCCCCCCGGCCCCCCCGGCCCCGCTCCCGCTGCCCCTCCGGGGACCCACACCTCCAGCTGGGGACAGCGGGGTCCCCCGGCCACCACCCGGGGGCAAAACGCCGTCCCCAGAGCCAAAAGGCCACCGGAGCCACCGGCGGAGCCGCCTGCGATGCTCACGGCACCGGCTGCGCCAAGATGGTGCCTGGGCACAGCCCTGGCACGGCGAGGGACGGGGACGCGGTGGTGGCTCCTGGATGGGGCTGCCCTGCCATGGGGACACTGGGGGTGGGCACCAGACCGGCCTCGACACCCTGAAACCAGGGCTGGATCCATGGGAATGGTCAGGTGGGGATGGATGGGGACAGGGACAGGATGGGGATGGGGACAAGGACAGGGACAAGATGGGGATGGGCACAAGATGGGGACAAGGACAGGGATGGGGACAAGGACAGGGACAGGGATGGGGAATGTGATGGGGACGCGGACAAAGACAAGGACAGGGACAAGATGGGGATGGGGACAGGGATAAGATGGGGATGGCATGCGGATGGAGATGGGGACAAGGACAGTGACAAGATGGAGATGTCATGGGGACAAGGACAGGGACAAGATGGGGATGGGGACAGAGCAGGGATGGGAATGGGGACGCGGATGGAGATGGTGGGGATGGGGATGAAGTGTGGGACAAGGAGAAAGAGGAGAAGGAGAAGAGAAGGAGAAGGAGACAGGGATGGGCACGGGGATGGGGACAGGGACAGATAAAGATGGGCACGGAAACGGGACAGAGACAGAGACAGAAATTTTTCAGGAGTAGAGACGAGGAAGGGGATGCGGCTTGAGCTGGGGACAGGGACGGAGACAGAGCAGGACAGGGACGGGGACAGTGACGGAGCAGCCGGGAGCTCCATGTCGGGCCGAACCGGGCCGGTTTGTGCCGCAGTGCCCGCAGAGACACCGGGCACGGCCCCCGCCCAGCGCCCGGGGACGCCTCCTCAGCGCAGAGCAGCCCCCGCCCCGGGCAGGACCCACCCTGGCACCCCGGCCGAGGTTTGGGGTCCCCAGACAGGGCTGGGGGACAGCCTGAGCCCCCCGCAGCACCGGGGGGGCAGGGGGTGCGCACCGGGGACCGGGGGGCTCGGACAGCCCCCCAAAGCAGCCCCGCCGTGTTCCGGGGTCCCCCCGAGCCGGGCTTTCGTTAGCGGCACAATTCGGGACGGCGGAGCCGCCCCCGGGGCCGCAGATCGGGCACGGAGCGCACCGGGGGCGGGGGGGGCACCCCGGGACCCCCAGGGAGCCCCCCCAGGGCCGGGGGCCGCGGGCGGCGCTGCCGCCCCCCGATCTCGTTGTCACCCGCGGCGCCCCCGGGACGGGAGCGCGGCGCCGCCGCCCCGATGGGAGACGGGCGAGGTTGGGGGGCCGGGCGGGATGGGGGGCGCCGGGAGCGGGGCAGGCACGGGGGGCTCGGCCCGGAGCGTTCGGGGACCCTCCCGTCGAGGACAGCGGGGACGGGGGGAGCGCAGCGCCGGGCTCGGGGCCCGCCGGGAGCGGGAGCGGGAGCGGGGGGGGCAGGGAGCGTTCAAGGGGGGTCCCCGAGCCCCGGGGGGGTCCCGGCAGGACCCGACCCCCCCCGGCCCGAGGGCCGCACTTACCTGAGCTCCCATCGCTGCCTCGGCTCCGGGCGGCCCGACGGGGGGGTCCCCGCGGGCTGGGGGCACGGGCGGGCACGGACGGGCACGGACGGACACGGGACCCCCCCCGGCACCCCGCACATCCCCGGGGGGGCCCCGCCGCGCCCGCGGCCCCGGCGCTCGCACAAGTGGCGGGGAGCGGCGGCGGCGGCGGCCTTAGCCCGGCCGGGGGACCCCCCCTGCGGCTCCCAATTGGCCCAGGTGCCCCGGAAGGTGGAGCCGGGCCCGGGGCGGGGAGGGGGGGACGGGCTCACCTTGGGCCGCCCCCCCTGCCCCGCTCCCCACCCCCGGGGCCGCCCCGCCGGGGCAGCGGCGCTGTCCGAGCCCCCGTTCCGCCCCGGGGGCGATGCCGGGACCCCCCCGGGCTGGGAGCGGAGCGGGGGCTCCGAGCGGGCGGAGCCGCCCCCGCTCCATCCCGCGCTCCGCGGGGCGGAGGCGGCGCCCGCCCATCCCCGAGCCCCGGGGCGGCTCCGTCCCGGCGGGCAGGGCCCGGGCACGGCTGAGCCCCGGCCGCCGCTTCCTTCCCTTGGGGGGGCATTTTTATAGCCGGGGCCGGCCCGCCCCGGGGCCGCCGTCGGGGCCGCTCACCGGCTGTCGGACACCGGAGCCGCGCACCTGAGCCGCCCCGACAGCGCCGATCCGGTTTCCCGCGGCCGAGACTCCCCCCAATCCCCCAGCGGGGCCGGGGGGGCGAAGGAAACCGATCCCGACCCCCCCCCCGCACCCCCGGGCACCGCAACCCGAGAGGCGCAGCTGCCGCCGCCCGCCCCGAGGGGCTGGGGCGGGATGGCATGGGATAATGGCATGGGATCCATGGGATCCACGGGATAATGGGATGGGATAATGGCATGGGATCCATGGGATCCACGGGATAATGGGATGGGATGGGATGGGATAATGGGATGGGATCCATGGGATGGGATGGGATCCATGGGATGGGATGGGATCCATGGGATGGGAAGGGACGGGCCGGGCTCGGGGGCGCGATCCCCGCTGTGGGTCCGTGATGGATCCCGGGGTTGGGAAGCGCTCCCGGTGGTCCCGGGGTCCCCTCCGTGTCCCGGCGCTGCAGGGATGGGCGACACGGAGCAGCCCGCCCCGAATCCTGCTAAAATCATATCCCACCCCCCAAATTCCGTTTCTGGTCCCCACATTAAACCCCCTCCCCCAAATCCCCCCCAAATCCCCCCCAGCGCAATAACGCAAGTTCAAACCATCTGTACAAATATAAACGAATAAATAAAAACACAAATTGATAAGGATAAAACTCTCTCGGGGGGGTCAGTGCCGCCCCCCCGGCAGGCGCGTGTGCAGCGCGGGCTCCAGCGCCGCAAACCAGCCCGACCAGTTTGGGGCCGGGCCCGCCGGGAGCGGATCGGGTTGCGGGGCCGGGATGGAGGCGGGAGAAGCCACCGGGGCTGCCCGGGGGTTCTGTGGGGTGAAACCCCCCGGGCGGGGGGGGCACAGGGGAACCCCCCAGAGGGATGGAGGGGACGGCAAGGACAGGAGGAGCGGCTGGGATGGGAGGGGGATTGGCGGATCCTGGGGTCGGGATGCCCTTGGGACGCTGCTCTGTGGTGCTGGGGAAAGGAGGGCCCTGGGATGGTCCCCAAACCCAGGGAGGTCCTGGAGCCTGGGGGCGCCTCTGGGGGTCCCCAAGACCTGGCGTGGTCCCCCCCCCCAGCCAGGGGTGGTCCCCAGGGGTGGCTGCCGGGCAGGGAAGGAGCTGGGACGGTCCCTGCATCCCATCGGATGCTTGCCAGGATTCCAGGAGGGTCTCAAGCCCAGAGGGAGCCAGGATGGTCCCAAGGATGTTCCCCAGGAAGGTCCTGGAGACCTCAAGACACTTCTGGAGCCTGCAGGATTGTTCCCAAGGAAAGAACAACCCCAGATGGTCCCCAGAAGTCAGGATGGTCCTCAGGACCCCAGGATGGTGCCCAAGAGCCTGGGATGGGCCCTGAGACCCCAGGATGGTTCCTGACACCCCAAAACTGTTCCCAAGATGGGAAGCATCCCAGATGATCCCCAGAAACCAGGGTGATCCCTCCCCATGATCCTTGGAAGGTCTCCAAGCAAGAAAGAACCTGGAATGATCCCCAAGAGCCCGGGATGGTCCCTGAGACCCTGAAATGATCCCCAAGAGCCCGAAATGGTCCCTGAGTTCCTGAAATGATCCCCAAGAGCCCAGGATGGTCCCTGAGACCCCAGGATTGTTCCTGACATTCCAAAACTGTCCCCAAGATGAGGGATGATCCCCCAAAACCAGGGTGATCCCTCCCCAAGGTTCTTGGAAGGTCTCCAAGCAAGAAGAACCTGGAATGATCCCCAAGAGCCCGGAATGGTCCCCAAGAGCCTGGGATGGTCCCTGAGTTCTGGGATGGTCCCCGAGTTCCTGAAATGATCCCCGAGAGCCCGGAATGGTCCCTGAGTTCCTGAAATGATCCCCAAGAGCCCAGGATGGTCCCTGAGACCCCAGGATGGTCCCTGAGTTCTGGGATGGTCCCTGAGTTCCTGAAATGATCCCCAAGAGCCCAGAATGGTCCCTGAGTTCTGGGATGGTCCCCGAGTTCCTGAAATGATCCCCAAGAGCCCGGAATGGTCCCTGAGTTCCTGAAATGATCCCCAAGAGCCCAGGATTGTCCCTGAGACCCCAGGATGGTCCCTGAGTTCCTGGGATGTCCCAGCTGAGGACGGTCCCCAAGACCATGGGACGGTCCCCAAGCCAGGAGGCTCCGGGGGCGGTGCCCGTGCCAAGGGATGATCCCGAAGCTGGGACACACCCATGCCCTGCACGGTGCCAGCCCCAGCAGGGGACGGGGCCCTCACTCGGGCTCATCCCTCTCCTGGCATCCCCAGCATTTCAGCTCCCCCGAGGAGCGGCCGGAATTTCCCCGATCCTCGTCCCACGTAAGCCGAGCGGAGCCAACGGCCCTGTTTAAAAATTTACATCTCCTTCTTGTGTTCCTGGGCCCAGGCTGGGATGGATGGGCTGCAGGAGGCTCCGGGAAGGCGGAGGGGCCGGGCAGGGCAGCGCTCAGTGGGGCCGGGCTCGGGGATGGATGGATGGATGATGGATGGATGGATGGATGGATGGATGGATGGATGGATGGATGGATGATGGATGGATGATGGATGGATGGATGGATGGATGGATGGATGGATGGATGGATGGATGATGGATGGATGGATGGATGATGGATGGATGGATGGATGGATGGATGGATGGATGGATGGATGATGGATGGATGATGGATGGATGGATGGATGGATGGATGGATGATGGATGGATGGATGGATGGATGGATGGATGGATGATGGATGGATGATGGATGGATGGATGGATGGATGGATGGATGGATGGATGATGGATGGATGGATGGATGGATGGATGGATGGATGGATGGATGGATGGATGGATGGAAGGATGATAAGAATGATGCAATATTGATGTGCAGGGAGCTGCATCAGCCAGGGAACCCTCCCAGGATGTTCCATGGCCAAATCCTCCCTGTTCCATGAGATCTCTGCTCCAAAATGGGGTGGAAGCTCAGGGAGAGGCAGGGGGGAGCCTGGGTCACCCCGGTGGGCACCACCCCGGGCTGGGATGAGCAGGGATGAGCATCCCATTCCTGAGGGTTGGGGATTTTGGGGGGCTTTTGGTCTGGAGCTGTTGGGTTCAGCATCACCATGCTCAGGTGGGGAGAGGAAAATGGAACGAAGGGAGGAGTTGGGGGAAAAGAGCTGAAAATTGGGAATGAGGGAGAAACGCCGGCTCTAAAAGGCTCAGAATCACCCATTTGGGGAGAACAGAGACATTTGTCACCAAATGTGCCCTCAGCTGGGAGTGTTCTCTGCAGGAGCCCTCCTGGGTGGGACAGGGCCGGTGGGATCCATCTGGGAAGGTCCATCCTGGTCCAGCCCCACCATTCCAGCCGGGCACACACACGTGTCCCACCGGCCATGGCTCGCTCGGGTGGCACATCCCGAGCTGGAATTGGGGTCTGGATGGAGGAGGAGGGAGCCAAACCCTTCTCCACAGCCTGAGATGGAGCCAAACCCTTCTCCACAGCCTGAGATGGAGCCAAACCCTTCCCCACAGGCCCAAGATGGAGCCAAACCCTTCCCCACGGCCCGAGATGGAGCCAAACCCTTCCCCACGGCCCGAGATGGAGCCAAACCCTTCCCCACAGCCCAGGATGGAGCCAAACCCTTCCCCACGGCCCAAGATGGAGCCAAACCCTTCCCCATGGCCCAAGATGGAGCCAAACGCTTCCCCATGGCCCAAGATGGAGCCAAACCCTTCCCCACGGCCCAAGATGGAGCCAAACCCTTCCCCACAGCCAGAGATGGAGCCAAACCCTTCTCCACGGCCCAAGATGGAGCCAAACCCTTCCCCACACCCCCCTGCCCTTCCCGGGTGGGATGGGGCCGTGTCCCTCGGGAATGTCATGCATTAGTAATGGCCACCGATCCGATCCGCCCGCGCTGACGGCATTTCTTCCAGGGGAGCAACAATCGGGCGTAACCGGAGCCGCACGGGGCCGGCGGGAGGCTCAGGTGTCCCCCGGGGACAGCGGGGTCACCACGCGGGGCTTGGTGTGGCTGGGTGCCCGCGGGGCTGGGGGCGTCCGGATGGACACAGGGATGGACACAGGGACGGACACAGGATGGACACAGGATAGACACAGGGATGGACACAGGGATGGACACAGGGATGGACAGAGGGATGGACACAGGGCGGACACACGGATGGACACAGGGATGGACACAGGGATGGACACAGGGATGGACACAGGGATGGACACAGGATGGACACAGGGATGGACACAGGCATGGACACAGGGATGGACACAGGGATGGACACACGGACGGACACAGGGATGGACACAGGATGGACACACGGATGGACATAGGGATGGACACATGGATGGACACACGGATGGACACAGGGATGGACACGGGTATGGACACAAGGATGGACACAGGGATGGACACAGGGACGGACACACGGACGGACACATGGATGGACACAGGATGGACACAGGATGGACATAGTGATGGACACACGGATGGACACAGGGATGGACACACGGATGGATGCAGGGATGGACACATCCATGGACACAGGCTGGACACATGGATGGACACATCCATGGACACAGGCTGGACACAGGATGGACATAGTGATGGACACAGGGATGGACATGGGGATGGATGCAGGGATGGACACAGGATGGACACAGGATGGACATAGTGATGGACACACGGATGGACACACGGATGGACACAGGATGGACATAGGGATGGATGCAGGGATGGACACAGGGATGGACACACGGATGGACACACGGATGGACACAGTGATGGACACACGGATGGACACAGGATGGACACAGGATGGACATAGTGATGGACACAGGGATGGATGCAGGGATGGACACATGGCACCGCCAGCAGGCCATCCCTGAGATCCTGTCACAGGGGCTGGGGGGTGGCACCAGCCAGAGCCTGACAGGCATGGCACCCACAGACCCTTGGGGGTGGCATCAACCAAAGCCTGATGGTGGTGGCACCCAGGTCCCCACAGGGATGGCACCAAGCAGAGCCAGAGCCCAGTGGAAATGGCACCCAAACCCCTTTGGGATGGCACCCAAAACTCCACAGGGAGAGCGCCTAGATCTCCAGAGGGTCCTCGGAATTCCATGGGGATGGCAGCACCCAAATCCCTTAGGGTGGCACCCAGGGAAATGGCCCCAAAGCCCCTCTGGGGTGGCACCCAGAGCCCAATGGGAGTGACACCAAAATCCCATGGGAACGGCACCCAAAGCTCCTTGGGGACAGCACCCAAAGCCCTGCGTGGTAAAAGCCAGAGTGCCATGGGAATGTCACCCAAAGTGCCATGGGAATGTCACCTGGAACCCCGCAGGAATGTCACCCAGAGTGCCATGGGAATGTCACCTGGAACCCCGCAGGAATGTCACCCAGAGTGCCATGGGAATGTCACCCAGTGTCCCATGGGAATGTCACCCAGAGTGCCATGGGAATGTCACCTGGAACCCCACAGGAATGTCACCCAGAGTGCCATGGGAATGTCACCTGGAACCCCGCAGGAATGTCACCCCACAGTGATGCTCCCAGAACCCCTGAGGTGTCACCACATCCCCGGGAGCCCCAGGCTCGGGGCTTTGCCCTTTGACCCTGTCACAGACCGGGCACGGTGACACCTCTGGGTGTCCCCAGGCAGGAGCAGCACCTGCCACCAGCTCTGTGTCCCTGTCCCCCCCGTCACCCTAACACTGCCCCCCCAAACCACAGCCAGGCCCCGAGGGGGACAGCGGGGACAGAGCAGCCACGGGGACACTGCCGGGGGACAGGGAGGGCACCGGGACCGCGCCCGGCTCTGCCCGGACTGGGCGGGCACTGGCGGGGCACGGGGGCCACCTGCCGGGCGGAGGGGACAGCGACAGTGCCACCCCCTGGCCCTGGAGCCCCCGAGGGAGGGGACACAGCCGCGGGGGCGGGACTGTCACCTGGAACCCCATGGGAATGTCACCCAGAGTGCCACGGGAATGTCGCCTGGAGTCCCACGGGAATGTTACCCGGTATCCCATGGGAATGTCACCCAGAGTGCCACGGGAATGTCGCCTGGAGTCCCATGGGAATGTCACCCGGTATCCCATGGGAATGTCACCAAAGTCCCATGGGAATGTCACCCGGTATCCCATGGGAATGTCACCCGGAGTCCCACGGGAATGTCACCTGGAGTGCCATGGGAATGTCACCTGGAACCCCATGGGAATGTCGCAGGGGCACAGCCCGGGGACAGTGTCGCAGGAGGTGGCCCGGGCGGGGACAGTGTCGCAGCCCCGCTGGCAGCAGGTGGCACTGGCGTGACACGGAGCGTGTCCCCAGGCTGGTGACAAACAGCCCCGGCTGGGGAGGAGGAGGAGGATGGAGAGGAAGGTCGGGCTCAGCCCCAGCTGCGCGGCGGCAGCTGCAGGGTCGGGGCAGGTGAGCGGGGACAAGGGACAGCCCTGTCACCCTCCCCGAACACCCCTGGGGTCCCCGAGCTGCGCCCCCGTTCCCTGCACGCCATCACCCAGCAAACAGCCCCCGTGCCTAATTAGCACCGGTAATTAATGACCCACCTGGGACAGCTCCAGCTCCAAGGACACCTCGGGATCCAAGGAATGGAGCAGGGGGTGCCTCGTGGTGCCTCATCCAGCCCCAAAATCATCCTAAAAATCCCAAAAATCCTAAAAATCCTCAAAATCCTAAACCTCATCTTGGGGGCCGTGGCTGTGCCTCAGGGATGGAGGGACATCATCACCTGAAGAGCTGCAAGAGGAATGGGTGGGGATGGAGGAGACCTGCAGGACCTTCAGCCTCACCACCATCACCTCCAGGTGCCCATTGCAGGTGGTGCCTCTGGAGCTGCTCTGGGATGCAGGGCCCAGGATGGGGCCGTCCCTGCAGCCCAAACACCAGGCACGGCTCAAGGTATGTACAGATTTTATTTAAAAAAAAAAATAAGTTTACATTTGAATTATACACAGCTATTGGAGAGGTTACACCCAGAGGAGAGGCAGCTGTGCCACTCTAGCAACCAACACCAGGAAAAAAGAGGAGAAAAAAAGGAAAAATAACAAAACCTCAACTCAACCCAAGGGCAAAACCAGATCTCTGATGTGCCAGATCTCTGCTCTCACCTGACAGGAACCCAGCACGGGGCGGGCATTGTGGCTGTGGCAAAGGGGCAGCAGGATGTGGAGGGGGAAAAAAGGGGTAAAATAAGAAAAAAATATAAAATTGTGGAAGATCTCCCAGATGCAGGGAGGAGGGAAGGGGCACGGCTGAGGGGTGGCTCAGGCTGTGGCACAGCTCTGCTCCCTGTGCCACCATCCCCGGCTGGGGACAAGGCCAGCCCTGGTGGGGACAGCGGGGGCAGAGGGGCCTGGCAGTGCCCACCCGGCCTCTCCTTCCATGGAAACCTCGGGGAGAGAGAGCAGAAACAGCGGGGGGAGAAGGCAAAGGCTGCCTCAAAGCAGCTCCAGGGCTGTGGCAAAGCCTGGCAGCAGGGAGCCCATCCCAGGGTGATGCCAACACTGTGGGTGAAGGAGAAAATCACCCTGAAAACGGGAAAAAAAAGGATTGGAGATGATCAAATAAAGCTCTTACACCTTTCCATCCACATTAGGTGGGTGAAGTTTTACATATTTGGGGGGAGGGGAGATTTTTTGGGAGGAAAAGGGAGATTTGGGGTGAAAAGAAAGAGGTGGGAAATGCAGGAGGGGAAGCAGCAGTGGGGTCTGAGGGGGGACAGGAGAGACCCCAGCCCACCCTGAGCACCTTCACCTTCACCCAGCTCCTTCACCTTCACCTTCACCTTCACCCAGCTCATTCTCCCAGCTCCTTCACCTTCACCTTCACCTTCACCCAGCTCCTTCTCCCAGCACTTTTGGCAGCTGGATTTTCCTCCCAGGACAAGAGCTGGGTTTTGGCTCAGCCTGGGAAGTGCTGGCAATGTTCATTTTTGGGGCTGAGCCACCAGCCTGGAAAGCTCAGTGAATCCATCCTGTTGTGTCTCACACAGCCAGCTGTGCTTCCCCAATTTTTGGGCATTATTATTTTTTTTTTTGGAATCCCAGCTTAGTGTTTCCCATCCGGCCCTAAATCCACATGAGGGGAATGATGGAGATGAAAAACCCTGCAAGGGAAGGGGGTGAGGGAATTAGAACACTATTTTTATACAATATTGAAAAAATACAAATTTTTATTGTGATTTCTTTTTTTTTTTTTTTTTTTTTTGGTTGCCTTTTTGGTTTTTTTGTTCTGTTTTTTTTTGTGTGTGTTTTTTTTTTCTCATTTTTTGAAGCTTTTTAAACTGAAATCACCACCCAGCACTTGACTCTACTCCTAAGTAGCACCTACAAGTAAAGGTTTATAGCACAAGCAAAACTGCCAGGGCAGCAGGAAAGCGAGTTCAACGTGGCCCCTCCCTCCCCAAATTAATGAGCAAACAACGTGCTAGATAAAGAGTTAATTACATCATTACATGTTAAATAATTAATATTACCCTCCAACAAGCCACAAATGCTAGATAGAGAACTTCAGCACAGTACTAGCCACAGCCCTACACCACTGCTGGGAGAGGATGGGGAGGAGGAGGAGGAGGAGGAGGAGAGGGAAATCCTTTGCTTCGTGCCCGCAATTAACAGAAAGGAAATTCATGGTAGGATTTTTATTAAGGAAATTCATGCCAAAGCCAAGTGGGACTTGATGGAGTTTTTTTGTTTTTCTCCCCCAAAAGCAACAGAAATAAAAGGAACTGATTGTGCTTTATGAATCAGAGGTGGGGTGGGCTCTGCCAGCCCCAGCTCGGTGGAGTCTCAAAGGAAAAGGAAACAAAGGCCAAGAATTCTGGGGAAATGGCAAATGTACCAGTCTGACATTCAACACTCTGCTCCAGAGTCGCTCAGGGTGGGTTGATTTCTTCCTGCAGGTCGCATCACAAACGAAAAGATCTTGTCCAAACCCCTCCAAAAATCCCCAAAAGAAAACAGCAGGTAACATTCAGCTTTAAAAATCCATCTCAGCTTGAAGCTCCGACGCACAATTATCCCAATTCAAGTATCCCAAGGAGACATTTACTTATCAGATTTCTAGGAACAACAGCAAAAAAAAAAAAAAAAATTAAAAATCTCTCAGTTTGCTGCAAGACACCAGGAGAAATCCAACATTCCAATTCCCAAACATCCTGGAAAAAAACCCAAAAAACCAAAAAAAATAAACCTAAAAAAGAAAACCAAACCAACCAACAAAAAACCAAAGAGTGAATTCATTTGCTTCCTCAATTGGTGCTTTTTAGGCTTTTTTTTTTTTTTTTTTTTATTCAGCTCAAATTTTGTGTGGTTTTTTTTTCCTAGATATTTTTCTTTGTTAACTCTTAAGGAATTTTTATCCTGTTGTACACACACACAAGCAGATGGGAACCAAGCTGGTGCAGAAGGGGGGGAGGAAAGAAAGATTTAAAAAGAGACCAAAAAAAAAACCCAAAAAGGAAAATGCAAATCGGTGCCGATGGATTAGTGGGCTTGGGCCAACGGGACAATTCCGTGGAGCTGCAGCTCTGGCAAGGCCAATCCATCTGGTCAGAGGAGAATTCCCAGGACACAGCCACGTCTGTCAGGTGTCTGAACCACACTTCCAGCACAAGAGGGAGCGGGGAAAAGAAAGGAAGAAAAAAAAAACCCCCAAAAATGGCAAAGCCAAGCGGGAGCCATGAAGGGCAGCAGGTTCCAGAGGGGCAGAGGAAGGAGGAGCTGGGCTCCAGGTGCATCCCAGCTCCAGGAGCTTCCTCCTCATCCGTGGTGCTTCTGGGTGGTTCTTCCCTCGCAGGCAGGGAGCAGGAGCATGCCCAGCCTCTGCAGAGGGGGCAGCAGAGGGAGGGCAGGGGCACCCACGGCTGAAACCCCAGCAGGAGGCTCTGCAGGGCCCCAGAGCTGCACGCCCGGCTCGGGGCTGCTCTGGGCTCAGCCCCTCCGGCTCATTCCCTAAACACAGCCCGGGGGAGCCCCTGAACCCCTGCACCCCGAGGGCTGGACTTGGAGGGAACACCAACGCCTCAGGTGGAATCACCAACACCTCAGGTGGGAACACCAACGTCTCAGGTGGAATCACCAACACCTCAGGTAGGAACACCAACGTCTGAGGTGGGAACACCAACGTCTCAGGTGGGAACACCAACATCTGAGGTGGAATCACCAACATCTGATGTGGAATCACCAACACCTCAGGTGGGAACACCAACACCTCAGGTGGGAACACCAACATCTGAGGTGGAATCACCAACATCTGAGGTGGAATCACCAACATTTGAGGTGGGAACACCAACATCTGATGTGGAATCACCAACATCTGAGGTGGAATCACCAACATCTGATGTGGAATCACCAGCACCTCAGGTGGGAACACCAACACCTCAGGTGGGAACACCAACACCTCAGGTGGAATCACCAACATCTGAGGTGGCAACACCAACACCTGAGGTGGCAACACCAACACCTCAGGTGGAATCACCAACATCTGAGGTGGCAACACCAACACCTGAGGTGGCAACACCAACACCTCAGGTGGAAACCTTGAGCCGACACCAAATCCTTCTCTTTTTTCTACCCTTTGTTTGGATTTTGGGTTTTCTTTGCTAATTCCCTCCCTCCCAGGGCAGCTGTTTGGTAGCACACCAAAGGTGACTTGGCCAAATGGAAAATCTCAAGGCATGCATCCTGCATATTGCTACCAGAATGGAATGTTGGGAATGCTCTAATGCACCTCGGGAACCGGGACATGACCGAGAAAATCAAGACCTAAAGGGTGATATATATATATTTATATATAAACACACACATATATATAAATATATATATATAGCTCAATGCTAGAATTCATAAAAACCTTGTTTAGTAATAAAAAAAATTGCTTTGTTTAAATATGAATATTATAGTCTGCTTCTCATGGTTAGGAAATTAGAGTCTCTCTGAAAAGCAGGTGCCTCCTCTACTACAACTCCATGTCCTGAGCCTCATCTTCAGAGAAGTCAGACATGGAGCTCTCGGATGAGCTGTCCCCGGTGCCTTCTTCCTGCTCTTTTAGTGCTTCTTCTGTTGCATATTTCTGGATGTATTCTGGAAGGGAGGGAAAAAAAGCAAAAAATGGGATAATTAGGGATGGGTAATCAACAGCTGTGGGATATTGGATAAATCAGATAAATGATTTCTTATAGAATTGTTGTAAAATAAATATCTATATCTATATCTATATCTATATCTATATCTATATCTATATCTATAATATGTATAAAGTATATAATATATATTTAAATATATTAAAATACATATATTTAAATGTAATATATATATTTATGTTCTAAAATATAATTGCAAATAAAAAGTATTATGCAATATGATAAACGACCATAAATAATCACAAGAATTAATACTGATAAATCATGTAAGTATATAAATTATAAATGGCATATTTGATAAATCAAATAAATGATTTCTTATATAATTGTTGTAAAATACATATGAATTTATATATATACACACACACATATATATAATATGTATAAAGCATATAATATATTTAAATACACAAAAATAGATTATATATATAATATATATGTTTATGTTGTAAAATATAATTGCAAATAAAAATTATCATGAAATAGGATAAATTACCATAAATTATCACAAAAAGTAATAATGACAAGTCATGGAAGTATATAAATTATAAATGGCATATTTAATCAATCAGATAAATGATTTCTTATAGAATTGTTGTAAAAAAATAGTATAAAAATATATAATATATATTTAAATAAAAAATATATATTTATATATAATATATATAGTTATGTTGTAAAATATAGTTGTGAATAAAAATTATCGTGAAATAGGATAAATGACCATAAATATAACAAAAATTATTACTGATAAATCATGGAAGTATATAAAATATAAATGGCATATTTAATAAATCAGATAAATAATTTCTTATAGAAGTGTTGTAAAACATATGTATAAAAGAAAATCTATGTATAAAAATATAATATATATATTTAAATATATTAAAATATATATTTATATACTTTATATATATATACTTATGTTGTAAAATATAATAGTGAATAAAAATTATCATGAAATAGGATAAATGACCATAAATTATCACAAAAATTAATACTGATAAATCATGGAAGTATATACATTATAAATGGCATGTTTGACAAATCAGATAAATGATTTCTTGTAAAGTTGATAATATAAAATGTAATTGTGAATAAAAATGATAAAAATTATTATGAAATAGGATAAATGACCATAAATTATCACAAAAATTAATACTGATAAATAATGTAATATATAAATTATAAATGGCATGTTTGATAAATCAGATAAATGACTTCTTGTAAAATTGATAATGAAAAACAGAACTGAATAAAAATGATAAAAATCATCATGAAATAGGATAAATGATCACAAAGTTAATACTGATAACTGATACAAGTACATAAAGGATAAATTTTTTTACAACAATTCTATAAGAAATCATTTATCTGATTGATTAAATGTGCCATTTATAATTTATATACTTCCATGACTTATCATTATTACTTTTTGTGATAATTTCTGGTAATTTGTCCTATTTCATGATAATTTTTATTTGCAATTGTATTTTACAACATAAACATATATATTATATATATAATCTATTTTTGTATATTTAAATATATATTATATACTTTATACATATTTTATATATATGTATATATATGTGTATATGTATATATAGATACATATAGATTTTACAACAATTCTATAAGAGCCCTTCAAGCTTCAAATGCCACTTTTTATTAACCCAGGAAAGCTCCTGGGCTGGGTTTATTGGAAGGTTTAACTCAGGGAAAGTGAAATTTCCAGGGAGTTTCCATGCTGAGTGTCACATCGATTGGGATTTGTGTTGGGATTTGTGTTGGGATTTGTATTGGGATTTGTGTTGGGATTTGTGTTGGGATTTGTGTTGGGATTTGTGTTGGGATTTTCAATCAAGGGAAAAAAAACCCCAAAATATCTAAATAGTGACAAAAGGTGTTCAGGAAGGGGAACCCTCATGGCACCAATTCCTGCCAGGAAAACCCCTCTGGGTTCCTGTGTCACGAGCTCAGCTCACACCCCAAGGGATCCCACTGCAATTCCAGACACATGGAGTAGGAAAAGTGACCCAGAGATGTCCTGAACTCCAGCAGAAACTCAGCCTGGACATCTCCAGCTGCTCCTCACCCTCCTAAGGGAAATGCCCTGAGAAATCTCCCAGACAAGAGGAGGAATTACAAATTTTGGGGCACGCTCCGTGCCTGTGCCCCCTCCCCGTGCCCCAGGAACGTTCCCTGTGCTCCCAGCAATGAAATCACCAGGAGCAGCAGCAATAAATAAAATATTGGATTTGCACTCCCAGGGCTGCCAGGATCCTCTGCAGCACGTTTAACATGTCCAAGGTTATTTTTTGGAACAGGGCCAGCCCTGCACTCAGGGCTCTGGGATTTCTGGAACGTTCCAGGCACTCCCAACTCCTTCCAGATCATCTGTACCTGGCTGCAGGGGTGGGAATGAGGGAGCAGGTTATCCCTTCATCTCCAGGATGCCCTCAGAGCTTCCTTTGGTGCAATCTGTTTTCCTGGCTTTTTTCCAAGGGTATTTTTGGGTTCTAGGCTGTTTTCATGAAAGCCCAGAGGACTCTCAGTGCTGGCACTGGAGATTTTATCTGACAAATTATTGGTTTGGATGCAATTTTTTGCCCTTCCCTGGTATAAAAAAGCAGGGAATGGACTTCGGGATTCTGAGCAGGGCAGATCTGCAGTGAAGTCTCCACAATCCTGTCAGAGGAATCAGCCAAGGGAGGCTGAACAATTCAATATTTAAATCAAATTTTGAGAGTTCTACCCTCAAAAACCAGGAAATTCACACCAGGATTTATTTTAACTCCTGGGTGGCAGAGCTGATCCCAGCTTTTGGGATTCCTGAGCTTTCCCAATTTCCTCACGCCTCCCTCCTTCACATATCCCATGGAAGGGGAAAAACCCTTCAGAACCTGCAGCCAAGAGCCATGGAATCCCAATTAACGGTGCTAATTAGGCCTCACCTTTAATTTTCTGTTTGTACTCTTCTGGTCGGTGGAGGTACATGGCTGCAGCGTCCCCATTGAGAGGATCTATGGGGTTGGGATAGGCCAGCAGCTGGGGCAGGAACGACTCAAAAATATTGGTGAGATCTGCAAGGCAAACACAACCCTGGTGTCAGTGTCCCCAGGGCAGAGCCACCCCAAAAATCCACCCTGCAACACCCAGACAGCAGCAAAACTCTGAGGGAAACGCTCTGGGAATGAGGGGAAATAAAGTAGGAAAATCAAAAATGAAAATAAAGGTTGATGGAATCAAAAATGAAAATAAAGGGAGGAAAATCAAAAATGGAAATAAAGGGAGGAAAACAAAAAATGAAAATAAAGGGAGGAAAATCGAAAATGAAAATAAAGGTTGATGGAATTAAAAATGAAAATAAAGGGAGGAAAATCGAAAATGAAAATAAAGGGAGGAAAACCAAAAATGAAAATAAAGGGAGGAAAATCAAAAATGAAAATAAAGGGAGGAAAACCAAAAATGGAAATAAAGGGAGGAAAACCAAAAATGGAAATAAAGGTTGATGGAATTAAAAATGAAAATAAAGGGAGGAAAACAAAAAATGAAAATAAGGGTTAATGGAATCAAAAATGAAAATAAAGGGAGGAAAACCAAAAATGAAAATAAAGGTTGATGGAATTAAAAATGAAAACAAAGCTGATGCTGCAGCTCCTCACAACTCCTCATCCCTACACACACATGCTAATACCCATGGATGGTGCTGATCCCAACCCTAAATCCTGCCTGGATCTTTGGGGAAAAACCAAATAAAGGGTGGGGAACACACTGGGAATGAAACATCCCTTCCCTGACACTGCAGGAACATCCTCTCCCTGCATTCATTCCCAAGGATTCACCCCCAGCCCCATTCCATGCACACAAACTGCCCAGGCCAAGAGCAGCTCCATGGAAATTCTCCTTTTTTCCTGACCCAGGAAAAAGCACAATTCTCTGCTCCTTTACCCGAAGTGTAAATTCTCCTGTGCCAATGAAAATAAAACTCCTCACAAACTCCTCACACTGATTTCCATGGGTTAAGCAAGGAGGGGGATGGAATTTTCCTGATTTTTAATCCTGGCTGGAAAAATTAGGAGAAACCCCTACAAAGAGTGCTGTGCTTTGCCCTTCCCTGGATTCTCTACCCCTTCCAATCCTATTTAAATGGAAGTTCTCTGCCCATGGAGCAGGGCTGGAGCTCAGCCTCTGTCTGAGGTGCTTCCAGCCCAACCATTCCATGGGAAGCACAAAGCTCTTCCAGAGCTTTCCATGATCTGGTTAACAGCAACCAGCACTAAAAATGAAACAATTAAACAATTCAGGGGATGTGCAGAGCTCCCAGGAACTCCTCAGTGCCAGCAGCAATCTGTCACCAAATAATCCACAGCAGGGAACAGCCCAGGAGTGCACAAACCCCTCTTGGGAACCCCCAACTCCCCATTCCAGATTTGGGGATGGGCAGGAACCAGCCCTGAGCCATCACCCCTCCTTGGCAATGCTCCTGGTGTGGGGATTCCTGTGGGAATGTTCTGGAAATCTCTGATCTGTCTCTGTTTCCTCGTGGCAGGGAAATTCTGCGGGTGAGCATCACCAGTGTGGCCACCTCCCCCTGTCCCTGCTCCTGGAAAAAAGCTGGATCCCATTCCTGAGCCACCACACAGAGCTCCTGAATTTAATTCCAGAGCCCTCAACTTCCCCAAAATTCCCCAGAAATGGGGAAGGAGATCTGCAGGTGCTGTCCCTGTGCAAAGAGCTCCTCCAGCTCTGGGATGCAGCCACACAATTCCAGCTCCAGCTCTGGGTGAGGTGTCCAGGTTTGACAGGAGCTCCTGGGATGGGGCAAAGCAGCACCTGGAGAAAGGATCTGAACCCCAAAAAGGATCCCAGGAAAGAGCAGGAGGGCTCTGGGTGGGAATTCCCTGGATCTGAACCCCCAAAATGACCCCATGGAACAGCAGGAGGGCTCTGGGTGAGCATTCCCTGGATCTGAACCCCAAAATGATCCCAGGGAACAGCAGGAGTGCTCTGGGTGAGCATTCCCTGGATCTGAATCCCAAAAGGGATCCCAGGAACAGCAGGAGTGCTCTGGGTGGGAATTCCCTGGGTCTGAACCCCCAAAATGATCCCAGGGAACAGCAGGAGGGCTCTGGGTGAGCATTCCCTGTGTCTGAACCCCCAAAATGATCCCAGGGAACAGCAGGAGGGCTCTGGGTGAGCATTCCCTGGATCTGAATCCCAAAAGGGATCCCAGGAACAGCAGGAGGGCTCTGGGTGAGCATTCCCTGTGTCTGAACCCCAAAAGGGATCCCAGGAACAGCAGGAGGGCTCTGGGTGGGAATTCCCTGCCCTGGATAAAGGATCTGAACCCCAAAAGGGATCCCAGGAACAGCAGGAGTGCTCTGGGTGAGCATTCCCTGGATCTGAACCCCAAAATGATCCCAGAAACAGCAGGAGGGCTCTGGGTGAGCATTCCCTGGATCTGAACCCCAAAATGATCCCAGAAACAGCAGGAGGGCTCTGGGTGAGCATTCCCTGGATCTGAACCCCAAAATGATCCCAGGCCTGAGGGCTCCTGAGGCAGCAGAGCCCTGAATCCCCCGTGGCTCACAGGACACGCAGAAAATGAGTTTTTCCTGAAGGAACCTCTCTCAAACCCCCAAATGTGATTCCCATGTCCCAGCAGAAGGTGCCCCACACCTGAATCAACAGATAAATTTTGTTTTCCAGCTAGTTGTGCAGGAATTTCACCCCCAGCACTGAGGAGCTGCTGCTTCCCCAGGAATGAGCAGGAATTGAAGGTGCTCAGGAATTTTTTGTGGATATTCCAGGTTCCTCCCACCTTGGTTGCTGCTGGAATTATCTCACCCAGATCCTTTGCCAGTTCTGCTTTAAAGGAATTGAAAAATTCCTTTTTTAAAGGCAAAAAAGAAAGGAATTATTCCCCCTTTTCCATTTCTTTGTGAGGTGGTGTTGGAATCTTGGGGCACAAAGCCACTGGAATTATTCATTTTTATCCTTTTTGTGGAGAAGCCAATCTCCCACAACAAATCCATGCTGGGATCCTCGTCCTCCACCACATGGCAATTCCAGAATTCCAACAAGGAATTCCAGCTAAAATCAGTTTTCTAGGGAAGAACCTGAAGGATTTGATGTGCACATTCCCCTGGATTCCTTCCACAAAGCAAACCTGGAATATCTGAAATTCCTATTTTTAAACAGAGACTCAGCTGTGTTCCTTCTAGCAATTCCAGCTTTAAGTTCTATTTTAAATTGATTTGGTTTTTAAATTGACCTGGGGCACTGTGGTAAAAGTTTATCCCTAAAAAGTAGATTTATCCCTAAAAAGCAGATTTTTAACCAGAAATGAGCCCATGGAAACCACTCTGCAGCATCAGAGGCAACACCACCTCCTAACCTGTAAAAAATCTTATTTTTCTCAAGATCTTGGCTCAGGGAGGAGTTTCAAATTCAGTAAAAAAACCCCAAAATCAGAGGGAAAAAACCTCCAAAAATGCCAGAAATCATCAGGAAAACGCCCAACTCACCGTAGAGAGCTGTCCAAGTTTGATTGATTACATCTAGACATACAGTTCCTGACCTGGAACACATGGAAAAAATGGAATTAACACTGCAAAAACACTCTGGGAACTGATAAAACTCCCCCCCAACCCTTCCCCAGGGTTTGGGATAAACTCTGATTTATTCCTATTTATGGCCTTTAACCACCTCCATCTTCCCACTCTGCCCAGGAGAAAATAAATGGGAATTTTACTGCCAGGGAAGCTCCACACAGCCAAGAAATGATGGGAAATATTTGAGATTTTGGAGGATTTTCTGCAAAGATGAAGGAAGGATTTACTCACGCTTCGTCAATGTTGGGATGGAAGATTTTATTCATGAATCCTGCAAGGAGAAACAGAGGGAAATCAGCAAAAAAACCACAAAAATTCATTTTTTTTACATGAGAAGTCTGGAATTTATGGACCAAGGACCCAAAGCCATCCCAGCCATAAGTAACCTTTAAAATGGTTATTTTAAATATTTTTAAATTTAAATTAAGTAGGCACCATTCTCATCCAGGGGTCCAAATTCCAGGGAATTCTGGAGTCAGGAAATCCAGGAAAAATCTGCAGTGCAACCACAAAGCTTTTGTTGGATCCTGAAAATTCCTGTCCAGGAGCCCAGTGGAGCTTCCCCATGTGATGAAGTGGGTTTAGAAGGGCAAATCTGAACACAAATTTTAGCTCAACATTTGATTTTAAAAATAAATTTTATATCTATTTTCTATATATTATATATATAATATAAATATATTTTTCCCAACAGAGATTTTCGATAAGCTTGTTATCACAACATTAATCTACAATTATGAGCCAGAGAGGTAATAATTGAAATTTGCCATCAATACAGCAATTAATTCTCCTGTTGGTGCCTCTGGTCTCCTAAAAAACAGGTTCAGGAGGAGGGAGCTCACTGTGGCTTTGTCCACATTTGAGAGGGATTTTTTTTTGTTCTGAGTAGCAAAATAAATTTTGAAATAAATAAAATAAATTTTGAAATAAAAAATGAAATTAATTTATTTTGATTTTTTTTTTAATTTTGAATAAAAATTTTTATTCAGAATAGATTTGGAAATGGTTTCAAGCCTGACAATGTCCCCTACACTTTTCCCTATTGTGCCACCTTTTGAATTGAGAATTTGCCATGAATCCTCCTTTTCCCTGTTGTGCCAACTTTGTGGATTGAGAATTTGCCACAAATTCTCCTTTTCCCTGTTGTGCCACCATCCCACAGCCCAAAAATCCTGACAAACACAGCCCAGGTGGGAATTTCCCTGAATTCTGCAGGAATCCTTTTAAACATTTTATTGAGAATTCACCATAAATCCTCCTTTTCCCTGTTGTGTCACCTTTTCGGATTGAGAATTTGCCATAAATCCTCATTTCCCAGGTTGTGCCACCTTTTGAATTGAGAATTCACCATAAATTCTCCTTTTCCCTCTTGTGCCCCCTTTTTTATTGAGAATTTGCCATAAATCCTCATTTCCCCTGTTGCACCATGCTTCTGAATTGAGAATTCACCATAAATTCTCCTTTCCTCTGTTGTGCCACCTTCTTGGATTGAGAATTCACCATAAATCCTCCTTCTCCCTCTTGTGCCACCTTTTTTATTGAGGATTTGCCATAAATCCTCCTTTTCCCTGTTGTGTCACCTTTCTGAAGTGAGAATTTGCCATAAATCCTCCTTTTCCCTGTTGTGCCACCTTTCTGAATTGAGAATTTGCCATAAATCCTCATTTTCCAGGTTGTGCCACCTTCTTGGATTGAGAATTCACCATAAATTCTCCTTCTCCCTCTTATGCCACCTTTTTTATTGAGGATTTGCCATAAATCCTCCTTTTCCCTGTTGTGCCACCTTTCTGAATTGAGAATTTGCCATAAATCCTCATTTTCCAGGTTGTGCCACCATCCTAAAACCCAAAAATCCTGACAAACACAGCCCAGGTGGGAATTGCCCTGAATCCTGCAGGAATCCCTTTAAACCAACAGCAACCATTGCTTCTGACAGGGATAAAAACAGGGAGGAAATTCAGGGCTGGGATATTGCCTCCATCCATGGAGAAATCTCCCTTCCAGGACCCAAAAAACATGGAAGTTTTCTTTTCAGAGCAGCCAAAAAAGGCTAAAAAAAAAATAAAATCCATATTTAACCATTGAAATGCTGCCAAGCTCCCCCAGCTCCATGTAAGACATCAGGGGAGGCACTGGGGTGTCCTCCTGCCCAAAGGAGGAGCATGGAGCCCAGCTGGGACTGAAATCCCTCCCTTGTTTCCCAGGAATTGGGACACAAACACAATTCCAGCTTTGCTTGGACTGGGGAATTCTGCACAAAGCCAAACCCGAGACAGTGGCCAAAGCCAGAACGAGCTCCACGAGAAGGAGAACTCCAAACATCCCCACGCTACCAAGGGAATGTCAGGAAGAGCCTGGCAGGACTCAGCTGCAGGAGCTGAAGCGGATTTACCCAGGGAAGCAGGAGTTCCATCAAATATTTACACTCTGCAGCTCCCACAGGTTTAAATCGGGTCATGGATCCATTTTGCTGGAGCTGAGCTGCAGCCAGCGCTGATCCTGACCCCAAATCCTGCCTGGGCCTTTGGGGGAAAGCAAATAAAGGGTGGAGAGGGTGGGGAACACACTGGGAATTAAAAACAAACCCTAAGAGCTGCATAATCTGGGAAATGTGGGAGAGTCCCACCCTAATACCTCAATAATTGGGAAATGTGGAAGATTCCCACCCCAACAGCTCAATAATTTGGGGAACTTGGAAGATTGCCACCCTAATACCTTGATAATTGGGAAATGTGGAAGATTCCCAACCTAATACCTTGGGAATGGGGAAGATTCCCACCCCAATACCTGGATAACCTGGAAATGGGGAAGATTCCCACCCCAATACCTGGATAATTGGGAAATGTGAGGGATTCCTACCCTAATATCTGGATAATTGGTAAATGTGGGAGATTCCCACCCCAATACCTGGATAACATGGATTATTCCAACCCTAAAACCTGGATAATTGGGAAATGTGAAAGATTCCCACCCTAATACCTTGGGAATGTGGAAGATTCCCACCCCAACTCCTGGATAATTTGGAATGTGGAAGATTCCCAACCTAATACCTGGAAAACGTGGAAATGGGGAAGATTCCCACTCTAATAGTTGGGATAACTTGTGAATGAGGAAGATTCCCCCCCTAATACCTTGGAAATGGGGAAGATTCCCACCCCAAAACCTGGAAAATTAGGAAATGTGGAAGAGTCCCACCCTAATACCTTGGGAATGGGGAAGATTCCTACCTCAATACCTGGGAAACATGGAAATGGGGAAGATTCCCACCGTAACACCTAGAAAACTGGGGAATGTGGAAGATTCCCACCTCAATACCTCGATAATTTGGGAAACCTGGAAGATTTCAACCCCAACTCCTGGATAATTGGGGAATGTGGAAGATTCCCACCCCAATACCTTGAGAAACATGGAAGATTCCCACCCTAATATCAGGATAACTTGGGAATGTGGGAGATTCCCACCCCAATACCTGGATAACATGGGTGATTCCCACCCTAGTACCTGGATAATTAAGAAATGTGAAAGATTCCCACCCTAATACCTTGGGAATGTGGGAGATTCTCACCCCAATACCTCGATAATTGGGAAATGTGGAAGATTCCCACCCCAATATCTCAATAATTTGGGAAACCTGGAAGATTCCCACCCTAATACCTGGATAATTAAGAAATGTGAAAGATTCCCACCCTAATACCTTGGAAATGTGAGAGATTCCCACCCCAACTCCTGGATAACTTGGGAATGTGGAAGATTCCCATAGAATCCCAGAGTGGTTTGGGTTGGAAGGGCTCATAAAGCCCATCCATCCAGGTTCCACCCCCTGCCATGGGGACATTTTCCACATTTTCCTGATTGTTCTTCCACCCTCCAGGCAGAACCCACAACCTGGGAGCTGAGAGGGAAGAGTGACATTCCCAAAGGGTCAGGGTTGGGTTGGGTTGGGTTATCCCAATCCCAAAGGCACATCCATCCCAATCCCCCAGCCTTGCCCAGGATGACACCAATGTGCTCTGCGTTTATCTGGGCAAAGAAACAGGACAAACTGAGCACAAACATCCATGAAAAATCAAATTCCAGGTGCAGTTTGGGATCGATTCAAGAGGATTTCCCACTGGATGCAGGTTTCTATCCACTACCCATCACAAACTCCCATAAACATCCATGAAAAATGAAATTCCAGTTTGAGATCAATTCAAGAGGATTTCCTACTGGATGCAGGTTTCTGTCCACCCACCCATCCCAAACCCCCACAAACACCCATGAAAAATGAAATTCCAGTTTGGGATCAATTCAGGAGGATTTCCCACTGGATGCACCTACCATCCCAAACCCCCACAAACACCCATGAAAAATGAAATTCCAGTTTGGGATCAATTCAAGAGGATTTCCCACTGGGTGCAGGTTTCTGTCCACCCACCCATCCCAAAGTCCCATAAGCATCCATGAAAAATTAAATTCCAGGTGCAGTTTGGGATCAATTCAAGAGGATTTCCCACTCTATGCAGGTTTCTATCCACCCACCCATCCCAAACTCCCATACATATCCATGAAAAATGAAATTCCAGGTGCAGTTTGGGATCAATTCAAGAGGATTTCCCACTGGGTGCAGGTTTCTATCCACCCACCCATCCCAAACTCCCATACATATCCATGAAAAATGAAATTCCAGTTTGGGATCAGCTCAAGAGCATTTCCCACTGGATGCACCTACCATCCCAAACCCCCACAAACACCCATGAAAAATGAAATTCCAGGTGCAGTTGGGGACCAATTCAAAAGGATTTCCCACTCTATGCAGGTTTCTGTCCACCCACCCATCCCAAACTCCCATAAATATCCATGAAAAATGAAATTCCAGGTGCAGCTGGGGATCAGCTCAAGAGCATTTCCCACTCCATGCAGGTTTCTGTCCACCCACCCATCCCAAACCCCACACATGGATTTGCTCACGGATTGAGGCCAGCTGGACACTTCTCCCTGCCCAAACACCCAAGGAAATTTTTGGTTTTTAAGTTGAAATTTTGATTTTTTAGCCCCACTTCACACCAATTTCAGGGTTCCATCACAAGAAGGTTGAGGAGCCATGGCAGGAGGGCACCAGGACAAATGCTCTGTCCCAGTCCCAGCTGGTTCTGCCCCTGGATGTTCCCATTCCCCAGGGATGTTCCCACCCTGGAGCTTCACTCCCTGCCGGGTCCAGGAGCCCTCCTTGGTAAAGCACAAACTGATTTCTGATGGGATCTGAAGTGAGGAGCACTCACTAACACAAGGAGTTCTCATCCCTCAAATCCCAGCAGCTTCCCACAACAATAAATGAAGCACAAGCCAGGAGAAATCTGTGAAATCCTGGCTGGAATTCAATGAAATTTCAAAAAAAAAATGGAATTAAATCCAGCTGCATTCCTGCACCAGCTGCCACAATGCCTCCTTCTACACAATATATATATTTATACATATATATATATATTTATATATTCCATATGCTCTGTGCATACACCAGGTGTTCTGTTTGGGAAAACATTTGGAAAAAAGGGAAAACAGAAATGCAAGGGAAAATAGAAATATCTGCACCTGCAGTAACTGGGACAGAGATGGAAGAAAATGAGAGCTGGGTGTGAAGATATAGAAAATATAATAATGCAGATAATATAATATAGAAATGAAAATATAAGATGTATAAATATAGAGAAAAATTATAAATGTAGATAAAATTTATAAATATATATAATTTATAAATAGAGAGAGAATTTATAAATACAGAGTTTATAAATACAGAGAATTTCAATATAATAATGCAGATAATATAATATAAATATATAAAATGTATAATATAGATAAATTTATAAATATAGAGAAAAATTATAAATATATATAATTTATAAATATAGAGAAAAATTATAAATATATATAATTTATAAATATAGAGAGAATTTATAAATATATATAATTTATAAATATAGAGAGAATTTTTATAAAATATGTAGCATATATAGAATTTATTTGAGATATTGAGGATGTGGGTGTTTTGAATGTAAATTTTCCAGTTGTGGTATTTGATTATTAACAAACCCTGTGCTGGCCTAATCTTCCTGTAGATTTTAAAATAAATAGTAAATAAATAGTAAATAAATAGTAAATAAATAGTAAATAAATAGTAAATAAATTCCAGGCTGCTCCTGTACCCAAGCCAGGCTGGACTGGATTTCCTCCTGTTTGTGCCATTAAAGGGAATTTATCTGCAGGAGCAGGGAGTGATTAAAACACCAAATTCCCACAAATTTCTGTGACCTGGGAGCTCCAAGGAGCCCCCCCAGTCCTCCCCAAATCCCCCTTGGGAAAACAGGAAAGGCAGAATTTCCCTCAAGATTTAAATCCCAGGGAAAGGAGAGAAACAGAAACCTCAACAGGGAAAAGGAGAATCCCAAACTGGGAAAGGAGAATCCCAAACTGGGGAAAAGAGAATCCCAAACTGGGAAAGGAGAGAAGAAAAATCCTAAACAGGAAAAAGGAGAATCCCAAACAGAGATTTCCACAGGAGACTTCTTCCCCATTAATTACAATTATTTTCCAGAGCTCAGGCTGGGTTAGGAATTGGAGAATTCTCATTTCCATCACCCCCAGTCTCTAAAAATCAGAGATTTCCACAGAAAACTCCTTCCCTACTAATTATAATTATTTTCCAGAGCTCAGGAATGGGAGAATTCTCATTTCCATCACCCCCAGTCTCTAAAACTCAGAGATTTCCACAGAAAGCTCCTTCCTTATTAATTATAATTATTATCCAGAGCTCAAACTAGGTTGGGAAGGGGAAAATTCTAATTTCCATCATTCCCAGGGCTCCCAGTCTCCAAGAATCAGATACTTCCACAGGAAACTTCTTCCCTATTAATTAGAATTGTTTTCCAGAGCTCAGGAGTGGGATAATTCTCATTTCCATCACTCCAAGTGCTCCCAATCCCCAAAAATCACAGATTTCCACAGAAAACTCCCTCCCTATTATTTATAATTATTGTCCAGAGCTCAGGCAGGGTTAGGAAGGGGAGAAATCTCATTTCCATCATTCCCAGCCTCTAAAAATCAGAGATTTCCGGATGTAACTTATTCCCTATTAATTACAATTATTTTCCAGAGCTCAGAGGCAGGGCTGGGAATGGGATAATTCTCATTTCCATCATTCCCAGTCCCTAAAAATCAAATATTTCCATAGAAAATTTATCCCTATTAATTATATTTTTTTTTCCCCAGAGCTCAGGCAGGTTTAGGAAGGGGAGAAATCTCATTTCCATCATTCCCAGTCCCTAAAAATCAGAGATTTCTGGATGTAACTTATTCCCTATTAATTACAATTATTTTCCAGAGCTCAGAGGCAGGGTTGGGAATGGGATAATTCTCACTTCCATCATTCCCAGTCCCTAAAAATCAAAGATTTCCATAGAAAATTTATCCCTATTAATTATATTTTTTTTCCAGAGCTCAGGCAGGTTTAGGAAGGGGAGAAATCTCATTTCCATCATTCCCAGTCCCTAAAAATCAAAGATTTCCATAGAAAATTTATCCCTATTAATTATATTTTTTTTCCAGAGCTCAGGCAGGGTTAGGAAGGGGAGAAATCTCATTTCCATCATTCCCAGCCTCTAAAAATCAGAGATTTCCAGATGTAACTTATTCCCTATTCATTACAATTATTTTCCAGAGCTCAGAGGCAGGGCTGGGAATGGGATAATTCTCACTTCCATCATTCCCAGTCCCTAAAAATCAAAGATTTCCATAGAAAATTTATCCCTATTAATTATATTTTTTTTCCAGAGCTCAGGCAGGGTTAGGAAGGGGAGAATTCTCATTTCCATCCCTCCCAGTGCAGCTGTTATCAGCAGAGATAAGCAGCACCCCCAGGAGCCCTCACCCAGGCCTGGCTCTCCCAGATAAGCTTGGCTGGGCAGCAAAAATGGGAAATAAAGGCAAAACCCCTTCCCTGCAGCCTCCTGGGAGCTTTTCCTGAGTTCCAGAACTTTCCTTGGGGCTCCCCAGCTTTTCCTGAGCTCTGCTCCAGCAGGGATTTGACCCAGCCCAACCCTTGTTTCCAGCAAGGGGAGATTTTCAGGGGGGAAAAATGGGGATTTTCAGCAAGAGCCTGAGGAGAAAAATGGGAGTTTTTCAGCAAGAAGAAAATTTGGGGAAGGAAAAAAGCAGATTTTTTTCAGCAAGAGGTAATTTTTTGGGAAGAAAAATATGAGGTTTCAGCAAGATCTTGAGGAGAAAAGGGTTTTTCAGCAAGAAGAAGACTTTGGGAAGGAAAAAAGCAGATTTTCCAGCAAGAGGCAGTTTTTCAGGTAGAAAAGAAAGGTTTTTCAGTCACTTGAACAGAGATCATAGGGTGAGGGAAGCTCCTCACGAGGTCTGGGATGAACCAGTGGAAACACAACAGATTTACACAAGAGAGGGATGGAAAACTGAGAGAAAAGCAGCAAAATCAACCTGAAAAGGGCCAAAAGAACTCAGAGATGTGAGCAGGAACAGCTCCCTGCACATGGCCCTGCCCCTGATCCCTGGGATGGCCAACCAGGCTGGACTGGGGCTGGAGCAGCCTGGGATGGTGGCAGGTGCTGGGGCTGAGGTTAAAATCCCATTCCCTGATTCCATGAGGTCTAAGATCCCATTCCCTGATTCCATGAGGTTTAAGATCCCATCCCATTATTTTATGAGGTTCAAGACCCCATTCCATGAGGTTCAGGACCCCATTCCATGAGGTTCAAGATCCCATTCCATGAGGTTCAAGATCCCATTCCCTGATTCCATGAGGTTTAAGATCCCATTCCCTGATTCCATGAGGTTTAAGATCCCATCCCATTATTTTATGAGGTTTAAGACCCCATTCCATGATTCCATGAGGTTTAAGATCCCATTCCCTGATTCCATGAGGTTTAAGACCCCATTCCATGAGGTTTAAGACCCCATTCCATGGTTCCATGAGGTTTAAGATCCATCTCATGAGGTTTAAGATCCCATCCCATTATTTTATGAGGTTTAAGACCCCATTCCATGAGGTTTAAGGTCCCATTCCCTGATTCCAGACTGGTTTGGGAAGGGGGAAGGACCAAGGACAGGCAGCAAACAGGGAATTCCCATGGGAATGTGCCTCTCCACGAGGGAGTTCCAGAGCTGGCTCAGGAGCAAGAAAAGGCTCCTGAGAGCTGCAGATTGCTGTGCTCTCTCTCAGAAATACCTGCACATCCCTGGGGTTCACAGAAGGCTCCAAACAAAAAAAATAAAATTAAAAAAATGTAAAGGATGGTGTATGGACAGCAGCAGCCTCTCCCAAAAGGCACAATTCCCACGGGAACAGAGATTCCTCATCCCACAGAGCTCCCCAATAAAATCTGAGCCTGAGGGGGTGTCTGAAGGAGGCAGCCAAAGGAGGATGATGATGTTGGCAAAGGGTTTCAGCCCTGGAATGGCACCTGAAGACACCTGAGGTGGTTTCCTGCTCCCCAGGGATGGATCCAAGCTCAAACCATCTCGTGATGGAATTTTGTATTCTCCCCAAGGTGAAACAGGCCTGGCCAGTGAAGCCAGCAGGTTTTTGGTGATAAATCCCTGATTTTCAGTTCTTCCACGTGTGTATTCCCTGCTGCAAGAGCATGGAGGCTGCAGTGGAAGAACTTCCACCACTTTTGGACAGAAAACCCCAAAAGTTGGGTTCGCCCCAACACCAAGAACTGTGTGCTCCCCCACTCCACAATAAGTGGAGCTAATTATTAAATTTTAAAATTTAATATAATCAAATTTAATAAATAAATAAATTCATTTATAAATTTATATAAATTTAATAAATTTCATAAACTAAATTTAATAAATTTTAAATGTAGCAATTTAATAAATTTTTAAATTTAATAAATGTATTAAATTTAATAAATTTAAATTTAATTTTTAAAATTTAAAATTAAATTCTTTAATAATTAACTCCACAATAAGTGGAGTTAACTATTAAACTTCTAAATTTAATAAAATTAAATTTAATAAATAAATTTATATAAATTTTAAATAAAAATTTAATAATTTTAAATTCAATAAAATTTTAAAGGTAATAACTTAATAACTTTAAATTAAATTTTTTTAATTTAAATTTTTAATAATTAATGCCACAGTAAGTGGAGTTAATTATTAAAAAAACCCCACATGGAACAGAGATTGAATTGATCAACACACAAATATGCAGCCAAACCCTACTCCCAGCTCCTCCTCCTCCTTCCAAAGCCCAAAATTCCTTTCTTGAGATCTGAAATCCCATAAAAATCCTCGTATGACACTGGTACCACTCCAGCTGCAAAGCTCAGGCCCAAATCCCAGATTTTGATGCAAATGAGCATTTGTTACCTATAGATGGGGATTTGAAGGGGTATTTGTCAGGAAGGTCGACTCTAACTTTCCATACTCCACCTTCATAGGGTGCTGCAAGGGAGGAAAGCAGGAATTAGATATTCCACAGCTGAGAGAGCACAAACAGAACCAGAGAATTCAGGAAAATTATCTCTGGAATAACCCACAGCTCCACTGGGGGGAGATTTCAAAGCCTTTTTCCTGTTCTGCCCCACACATTTGAACAGATCCTGGGGAAGATCTCAGCACAGAGACACCTGAGTAAAACTGAGGGATGATCTCCTTACCTTTGGAGATGGTGCTAAATTAAGGTGGAAAAGCCATTTTAATGACAAACTCCATGGAAACTGCCATGAGTGGGGCAGGTTTGGCTGATCTAGGAAAGCTCAGGGTGCTGAAGGAGCTTTCCAGAGCTCCCAGGGATGGGGTCTATCCATGGCCACGCTCCCACCCTCAGAATGTGGATTTCTCTCCATCCCCCTCAGATCTGCTCATCTGGAATGGCATTTCCCTATTCCCCAAGCCAGAGATTGCATTCCTGGAAGGGCAGGGACATGAACTTACTTCCTTGTGGTCCATAAAACTTCACAACAAATTCGTTGAGTCCTCCTAAGATTGTGACTTCGTGTTTGCTCTCGATCCTGGTGCAGCAAGTCAAGGAAAAACATCCAAACCAGGAAACAAAACCCAAGGAATGCACTCAGAGCCAAATGAGCCAAATATTCAAATTATCCCAAGCCCCACGTGGAGTTTGAGTGTCCTCAAACATCTGAGTGACCACAGTGACGTTGGCAAAGCCAATTCCCCACCCTCCCCTGCCCTGAGGAACCTTGGGGTGAACCCTCAGAGTTTTCCATTTTCCATCCCCTCCTGCACAGAGCAAGCTCAGATTTGGGGGAGCACTGGGAGGTGTTTGAAGTAAATCCACTGCTCCAATGAATTCCATTCTCCCATCCCTCAGCTCCCGTGGAAATCCTGGCAATCCCAGGTTAATCTGACTTGCAGGACCAAAAAACTCCTGAGTCTGGGGAGAAATGGGGGGAAAGAACAACAGGGAGAATCAAAGTGCTTTGGGAGGAAGGGAACACAAAGGGAAAGAAGGGAATAGAAAAGGGAAAGGCAGGTGGGAAAGAAGGGAATAGAAAAGGGAAAGGCAGGTGGGAAAGAAGGGAACAGAAAAGGGAAAGGCAGGTGGGAAAGAAGGGAACAGAAAAGGGAAAGGAAAACAGGGAAGAAGAGATTAGAAAAGGAAAGGAAAGTGGGAAAGAAGGGAAAGACAAGTGGGAAAGAAGGGAGTGGAAAGGGAAAAGCAAGTGGGAAAGAGGAAAATACAAAGGGAAAGGCAAGTGGGAAGGGAACAGAAAAGGGAAAGGAAAACGGGGAAGAAGGGAACACAAAGGGAAGAGCAGGAAATCTTCATTCCAAGCCAGGCCCAGTTCAATCAGTGGAGGTGTTTCAGCACTGAAGCTTGATAAGGAATTCTGCTGTAAATCAGGGTTAATGGATTGGGAATAACATCCTACAGCAATTCCCTTTCATCAGTGCTGTGGGCAGGAATTCCAAGGGAAGCAGGAGAAAATCAAAGGTTTGTTCCCAGCTGAACTCTGGCTCTGCAGCACTGAGGCTGCTCCCTGAGGGAGTGGACAGGGAATATTTCATATAAAGATCCTTCAATCACAGCAGGAATGTTCCAGCTGTAGGGAACTGCAGATTCCCCTTTTTCCCCTTTGGATGGAGAAGCTTTCCTGCTTTCATGGCACCAAGTTTGCCCAGGATTGCAGGAATTCCACAGACCCTGGGCACACACTGAGATGTTCCTAATCCAGGAATTCCCAAAAACCACCAGGAATAAAGAATTCCCACCTCAGAGCCCTGATTTTATGTGATGACCTATGAAATCTGCTGGATGTCACCACGGGCTGGGTGAGGCTCCTGCATCCCAAAGTGCCAACTCCACTCTGGCAGTTTTTGTGAGGAGATCCCAGTCTGGGATCCCTCAGGATTTACTGCAATTCCTCAGGCACAACAACTCCCAGGTTGGGCAGACTTTTCCCACAGAGTCAGCTCCAAAAGGGTTTGGACACAAGAACCTCCTTCCCCTCATTCTCACAGGGACAGGGAAAAGTTTACAGCTGTTTGTTTGGCTCTGGAATTTTCTGGGTTCAGCAGGAGCTGCCCTGCCCTAAAACTCCACAGCAAGGAATTTCACTTGCTGCACCCACCCAGGAGCAGCTCCCAAAGGGCAGAAATGCCCTCAGTGCAGTGATTTTCCTGCTGAAACCCAATGGAATCTCTGGAAAAGCAGCATCGCTCCAGGTCTGTGGTGAGGAGCCTCCCAAGGAAGGGTCGTGCCTGAGGGACATTTGTCACCAGATCTTTTCATGGCACTCAAACTTCAGAACTTCCTGCAGTGGTACTCATTCCTCAGGAAATGCATCCCTGGATGACTGTTCCAGGTTCCCAAAGCCCTGCACAGCCCTGCTGTGTGCAGTGATGGCCCAGAAAATGTTTAATTGTCTGGATTTTCACACTCACAGAAGCTTCATGGATCAGATTAAGCACAAATGGTTTTACTTTGGACTAAATCAAGTCCTGCTTAATAAAAACCAGCTCTCCCAGGCTGATCCTGGATGCTCCTCAGCTCCCTGAGTTAATGCCAACCGTAAATTAAAGCTGAGTTTCCCACACTCAGACTCAACCCTGGTGTTGCCAAATTCAAAAAGTATTCATGAGCCACGCAGGGCCATATCTGAATATTGTCCTTGTTGTGGCAAATATTTAAAATTCCTATTAAAAAAATCAGTGAGTGAATTAGTTCATGAAAGGGAGAAACATTGGGATGAAAGGTTTGGGAACAACCACAGTGTTTATCAACACAATACCACAAATTCCTCCCTGTGAGGGTGGTGAAACCCTGGCACAAATCCCCAGAGCAGCTGGGGCTGTCCCTGCATCCCTGGGATGTCCAAGGCCAGGCTGGACACTGGGAAGTGTCCCTGCCATGGTCTGGGTTGGAATCCTTAAGGTCCCTTCCCACCCAAACCATCCCCTGAGTCCATAACTGAGGACAGACTGAAAATGAAGTGGATTTCAGCAACATCAGCACAGGGGAAAGCTCTGGAAACAGCAGAAATGAAGCTGGGAAATGCCTCCTTCCTTGAAATGAGGTGAGTTCCAGTTACTACCACAGCTGGGGTGAACCATCTGCCCTCACCCTTCTCAGCAAGGAAAAGATGCCCAGGAAAGTGAAATCTTGGAATGCCACCAACAAAAGAGCTGAGAGCACTCCTGGGAGAGCTGCATGGAGCTGGTGCAGAGAATATTTCCATCCTACAAGCTTCTTCCATCTCCAGGAAGCCCTCAGGAAAGGGAGCAGCTATTGCAGGAGCTGGGAAATGCAGGAATCTGAGGCAGACCTTCCCACAGACTGCCCCAGCAGCACAGGGACCAGCAGAGGGGACTGGACCCCTCTGGAGCAGTGTCCAGACCACATTCCCACAGAAAGCTCCTCCATCCCTCCTGCTGATGTGTCTGGCAGTGAATCCAGGCTCTGCTCTCTCAGCTCACGCTGAATTTTTCCATAAAGTGAAAATCTCACAGCCCAATCCCAATGAATTCTGTCCCAAACATGGCAGGAATTCATCAGCAGGCTCACATCCAGGAGCAATCAGTCTGGAGACCCACAGTCCTGAAGGAATCCAGCTGTGGGATGTCCTCTCCTGCATCCAGGTTCTGCTGATGGATCCTGCAGTGATTCCAAGGAACTCCGGGAATGAGAAATGCTCCAGGTCTTCAGAGAGTGAGCACAGCTCCAGAAAACACCAGGAAAGGAGCACCAAGAACTTGGAGAAAGATTCCCACACAATTAGGGTGATCTCCAGAGGTTTCTGCTGGGATTTGTGTCCAGAATTGCCAGCCACCCCTTTCAGGGGATTTCTATCCCTGCAGAAAGCCCCCAGGAACTCAACCACACATCCAGCACTTTTTGGGAAGACCATTTTGAAAGAACATTTTTTGGTCCACCCTGTCCAGGCCAATCTCTCTCTGCACCCACATTCTCTCCCAGCACACTTTTCATCACTCAGATTTACAAAACCCCAAGCAATTAATGGATAAAGATTTGAAACATTGCTGATTCCAGGGGTGCACCTGCAAGGAGCCCTTGTTCCCACAGCAGGACACAGAGCCAAGCTCACAGCTACAAACCCAGCCTGTAACACATCCCACGCCCTGAAATGTTCAAAAACAATCACCCAAATCCCTCCCAAGGCTTCTGGCCTTGCTGTTTTTATCTCCTCATCACCTCAGGATGCCAACTGGACCTGGTGCCAAAAAAACCCAGTGGAAAATTCAAGGGAAAAGAGAAAAATGTGGACACGAGTCAGATCTCTGAGTTCAAGAGCCACAGGAATGAGAAGTGAGTTCTGAGGATATGAAGATAAATTATCTCAGTCCCAGGATGATGAGGAGAATTTTAACACCAGCAAACACTGGGACATTGAGATGATGCTATGGAAGTTTGTTTGCAAATATCAGCTGGGAAGGGCTGCTGGGAAAGAGCCAAGGGAATTGTACAGGCTCCCTTCCAGGGCCTGAAACGTGCCAGGAGCTCCAAGGAGGACAGAGACGTGGATCTGCACAGCTGGAACAGCCCAGCTTCCTGTGACAGGGTGACAGGAGCTGGGACAGGAACAGCCCAGCTCTCTGGGACAGGAACATGTCAGTTCCCTGTGAAAGGAACACACCAGTTCCTGGGACAGTGTGACAGGAACAGCCCAGCTCCTGTGACAGAACAGCCCAACCTCCCTATGACAGCAACAGCCTGTCCCTGTGACAGGAACATGCCAAATTCCCTATGAAACGATCATCCCAAACTCCCTGTGACAGGGTGACAGGAACACCCCAAAGTTCCTGTGACAGGAACACCCCAAATTCCCTGTGACAATGTGACAGAAACACCCCTGTCCCTGTGCCAGGGTGACAGGAACAGCCTGTCTCTGTGACAGGAACACCCCGAACTCCCTATGACATGATCATCCCAAACTCCCTGTGACAGTGGGACAGGAACACCTCAACCTCCATATGAAATGATCATCCCAAACTCCCTGTGACAGTGGGACAGGAACAGCCCTGTCCCCATGACAGGAATACCCCAGCTCCCTGCAGGGATCAAGGCTCTGCTTTCAGGGCTGAACTCACTGAGGAAACTGAAACTGAAATTGTTTCCTCAGTCAGAACAAAAAGCAATTTAAAAAATTTTGGGTTTTCTACATCAGGACAAAATCCCCTCCAAACCTTTCAGATCTGGACTGTCAGGACCCATCCAGCAGTCAGGAAAAGTGGCCACTGTGGATCTGCCTGTTCCAGGGTCACATTCCCATTTCCTCATCCTCCTGCAGGGCCACCCAGCACTGCAGGGCTGCATTTCCCCTGCAGCAATCAAATAAAAATTTGTTAGGATTTGACTTCACACCCAGAGCTCCCCAAATCCCAGCTGAACACCATGGCCTGCATGTGGTCTGGCTGCTCACAGGGCTCAGTGGCTTTTTCCTGGCAAACATTTCACTGAAAAAATAAAAAAATCCTCTCATTAAGTTTCTTTAAAATTCACATTAGTTACAAGCTTGGGAAAACTCATTTTCCTGCTAATAATATTCAGCAAGCAACACAAATGGCAAAGAGGAGCAGAAAGTTGGAATATTCTGTAGAAAAATAAAGTTGTGGGTTTATCTGGGGTTACAACTGAAGTGAGAGATGGGTTGAGGGTTATGATGAGGAATTAGGAATTTTTTAAGGATCTCTGTCATGACATTACATCACCAGAGAAATCATCCTGAACTTGAAGGAAAACCAAACAGCAAACCTGAATGTATTCAAAAATAAAAAAGAAATCATCCAGCCTCTTCCAGAGTCCCTCCTTTGGGATAATGGGAAATCAGGGATCAATATTCCTGATCCAGCATCCCCAGGAGCTGCACCTGACACCACAGCTCAGGAACAGCACCTGGGATGCTTTCAGGAATATTTATCCCTATTTCCCTTTATTCCTGTTTGCCCCAACTCCATGCCCTGCAGGGCACCAGAAAAATGGAATTTTAGATGTCAAAAAGGCTAGAAAGGCCATAAAAAAAGCTGTGCTTGCTTGGAGCAGCAAGAGGTGGATTTTAGCACCTGATTTGTTGCAAAGTTCATGAGAACTCCAGGCTAAAATTATTCCCAATATATTTATCCCTATTTTATATATTTTTATATATTTTTATATACTTACTTTATCTTTTATACTATATATGATCTATATATATCTATTTATTACCATCATATATTTGTATGTTATATACTATATATTCATATTTAATATATTAATTATATTTATAGATACTATATATTATTTATGTTTTATTTTATATATTTCTATATTTTATATATTTAGATACTTCAGATACTTATTTTATATAATTTTATATATTATTTGTATATTTATATTTATTTATATATAGTTATATATTTTACACAATATATATATCTTCATTATATCTATATGTATTATATTTATGTCTATATATATATATTTACATTTATATAAAATATGTATTATTTCTACATTTCATTTTATATATTTTTTTACTTTTATCACTATTTTCCCTTTATCGCTGTTTGCCCCAACTCCCTGCCCATTACTCACATTTAATTTCCCTCCTCCAGCCCTGCAGGGGACTAAAAAAAGGACTTTCAGTAGTCAAAAAGGTTAGAAAGGCAACAAAAAAGCTGTGCTTTCTTGGAGCAGCAAGAGGTGGATTTTGGCACCTGATTTGTTGCCAACTTCATGAGAACTCCATGCTAAAATTATTCCCACATTGAAATCCGTGGGTTTCCCTCGAGCCAGGAACTCTCATTGCCCCAGGGCACCCTCAGAGTTTCTGCCTGTCAGCAAAGGATTTTTCCAGCACTGAGCCCAGCCTTGTTATGTGCCAAGGATGTTCTGCTGAACAGTTCCTGGGGTTTTATCCTCACATTCCTGAGGCAAATCCCAACTTCGATTCCTCTGGATTCTCCCTCTGCTCTGCTCTGGTGAGATCCCAGCTGGATCCAGCTCTGGAGTCACCAGCAGCACCTGGAGCTGGACCAGAGGAGAGCAGGGAGAAGCTGCAGGGCTGGAGCCAGGCTGGGGGAGCTGGGAATGCTCCCCTGGAGCAGGGAGGGACCCAGGGAGAGCTGGGAATGTTCCCCTGGAGCAGGGAAGGCTCCAGGGAGAGCTCCCAGCACATTGCAGGGCCTGCAGGGGCTCCAGCAGAGCTGCAGAGGGACTGGGGACAAGGCCTGCAGGGACAGCACCCAGGGAATGGCTCCCACTGCCAGAGGGCAGCCATGGGTGGCATCTTGGCAATGAGGAATTCCTGCCTGGGCTGGCATTGCCAGAGCAGCTGGGGCTGCCCCTGATCCCTGCAGTGCCCAAGGCCAGGCTGGAGCAGCCTGGGATGGTGGCATTGGAATGGGATGGGCTTGAAGGGCCCTTCCCACCCAAACCATTCTGGGATTTGGGACACTCAGAATCCATCCCCAGGGATTTTTATGGAAGTTGGGGATGGCAAAGGGAAGGGAGACCCTTCCTGGAGTGCTGAGGTTCCCAGTGAAGCCCCCAGACCCCAAAATCCCTTCCTAGAGAGGAGTCGGGGTGGGGATGGATCCAATGGCAGGCTGGGAGAGCTGGGAATGGAGGGAATTCCCTGGAGAGGGAGCCTGGGGTGGGATTTTGGGAAGGGATTCCCAGAGCAGCTGGGGCTGCCCCTGATCCCTGCAATGGCCAAGGTTGGGCACTGGGGCTGGAGCAGCCTGGGACAGGGGGAGGTGTCCCTGCCCAGGATCTTTAAGGTCCCTTCCAATCCACACCATTCTGGCATTCCATGAGTCTGAACTGGACATTTCCAGGAATCCCACAGCTCTGAAAGCCAAAAAACTGATTTTAATCCTACAAAACACACAAAAAGGACAGCAAAGCACTCCTGGAAAGCTCAGAGGACAAACAGCTTTGCCTTGGCTCTCCTGCTCCCTGTGCCAAGTGAAGCAGGGACACCTCAGCACAGGGGGGTTCACTCCTTGTAAGACAACACCAGCTCTGCCTGCTGCCAAAAACGCCCTGGAAGGGCAGGAATTGTGAATTAATAACTGAGCAGCAACCTGTGCCTGCCTGCTGAGCTTTCATTTTACTGCACACAAGAGTTTCCTTGTTGGACATTCAGCTTTGCTGTGAAAAAATCCCTTCCTGGCCACCTCTCCACCAGGTTTTACCTGCCTGAGGGAACAAATCACACACACAAAAAAAGAATTCTTCAATTACTCCACATAGATCCCTCCCAATTTCACATAAGGATGGCAAATTTCCTTTTACTGCACACAAGTTTCCTTGCTGGAAATTCAGCTTTGCTGTGAAAAAATCCCTTCCTGGCCACTTTCCACCAGGTTTTACCTGCCTGAGGGAACAAATCACTCACAAAAAAAAAAAAAAAGAATTCTTCAATTATTGCAAGGCATCCTTCCCAATTTCACATAAGGACGGCAAATTTCATTTTACTGCACACAAGATTTTCCTTGTTGGAATTGCAGCTTTGCTGTGAAAAAATCCCTTCCTGGCCACCTCTCCACCAGGTTTTACCTGCCTGAGGGAACAAATCACTCACAAAAAAAAAGAATTTTTCAATTATTGCAAGGCATCCCTCCCAATTTCACGTAAGGATGGCAAATTTCATTTTACTGCACACAAGATTTTCCTTGTTGGAATTGCAGCTTTGCTGTGAAAAAATGCCCTCCTGGCCACCTCTCCACCTGCCTGAGGGAAGAAATCACCCACAAAACAAAGAATTCTTCAATTATTCCACAGCATCCCTCCCAATGTCACATAAGGATGGCAGATCTCCCCCAGACACAGCCCTTGCTCACCAGTGACCCCACCAAGTTTGCTGGGAAGCAAAAGGCACCTTCTGGATGAAAGCAGGGATTTGGGGAGAAGAAAATGCTGCTCCAGCAAAGCCTCCAGCCTGCCCTGCTTGCTTTGGAGCTCCTGGTGATTTACATCTGGCTCATTTCCACCAGCTTTGTGCCAAGAAACTGGAGTAATAAAGAGAAGGTAGAAGGAAAAGTCAGCTTTTCCCTGGAGACACCGTGCAGCCGGGCTGGCTGCTCTGAACCTGCACAAACCAAGTCAGCATTTTCCTCCAAAGCTGCTTTTCCTTCCCCAGAAGGAAGGTGCATCCCACTCCATGCTGGATGGAGCAGCACTGCCCTTCTCCCACAGAAATAAATCCATTTTCTGCCCTCCCAGCTCTCTGCTGCTCCCTCATAAAGTTTCAACTGGAGAGAAAAAGGAGGCAGGGACATATTGGATCTTTTATCCATGGAGGGGCTGGGGGAGCTGGGAAGGGTCTGGAGAACCAGGAGGGGCTGAGGGAGCTGGGAAGGGAATGGAGAACCAGGAGGGGCTGAGGGAGCTGGGAAGGGTCTGGAGAACCAGGAGGGGCTGAGGGAGCTGGGCAGGGGCTGAGCCTGGAGCAAAGGAGGCTCAGGGGCCCTTGTGGCTCTGCACAAGTCCCTGCCAGGAGGGGATGTTGATTTTCTTGGTTTTTGTAGAGATGGTATTTTACAAGACTTAATAGCAAAACTACATGTTGAGATTGATAACAGAATGATTACTATTATTACTATAATAAATAGTATTTATATGTAATATATATAATATGTATAATAAATATATATGTATTAAATATATAATGCATATAATAATGCATATAATGCATGTATAAAATAAATATATTATGCATGTATAAATATATATAATACGCATATAATATGTATAATAAATAGTATTGATATTCTATTATATATAGAATATTACTATTTATTTAGTTTTACTATATATAATATACTATAATATACTATAATATACTATAATACAATATATTATATTATATTATATTATATTATATTATATTATATTATATTATTATATTATATTATATTATATTATATTATATTATATTATATTATATTATATTATATTATATTATATTATATTATATTATATTATATTATATTATATTATATTATATTATACACCTAATTAGAGGCAAACTCCTTAAATGGATCCTACAGGGAGGATTTCTCTGGGATAACTGGAGAGGGAAAACCATCCCAGGATTCCACTGTGACCTCAGAGCTTCCCACCAGGAGAACTCCTGGAAAAATATTCCTGGAACTTCCTGAGAGCTGGATAAATCAGGAACCAGAAGAATCCCCTAGTCTGAGTCCCAGCTCAGGGGAGCCAGAGCTGGGTCCAGGAGCACTGAGGGTGGAACTGGAGCAGTTCTGGTGGAACTGAGGGTGGGACTGGAGCAGTTCTGGTGGAACTGAGGGTGGGACTGGAGCAGTTCTGGTGGAACTGAGGGTGGAACTGGAGCAGTGCTGGTGGAACTGAGGGTGGAACTGCAGCAGTGCTGGTGGAATTGAGGGTGGGACTGGAGCAGTGCTGGTGGAACTGAGGATGGGACTGGAGCAGTTCTGGTGGAACTGAGGGTGGAACTGGAATCCTTTTGGTGGAACTGAGGGTGGAACTGCAGCAGTTCTGGTGGAACTGAGGATGGAACTGCAGCAGTTCTGGTGGAACTGAGGGTGGGACTGGAGCAGTTCTGGTGGAACTGAGGGTGGAACTGGAATCGTTTTGGTGGAACTGAGGGTGGGACTGGAGCAGTTCTGGTGGAACTGAGGATGGGACTGGAGCAGGGCTGGTGGAACTGAGGGTGGGACTGGAATCATTCTGGTGGAACTGGAATCGTTTTGGTGGAACTGAGGGTGGGACTGGAGCAGTTCTGGAGGAACTGAGGGTGGAACTGGAGCAGTGCTGGTGGAACTGAGGGTGGGACTGGAGCAGTTCTGGAGGAACTGAGGGTGGAACTGGAGCAGTGCTGGTGGAACTGAGGGTGGAACTGGAGCAGTTCTGGTGGAACTGAGGGTGGAACTGGAGCAGTTCTGGTGGAACTGAGGGTGGAACTGGAATCCTTTTGGTGGAACTGAGGGTGGGACTGGAGCAGGGCTGGTGGCCACACGTGTCCCTGAGCTGAAGCAGCAGATCTGATGTTTGCACCACTCCAGGCTCCCACCCAGAGGAGCTGGTTTCCATGGAGATGGGACACACTGGTGGAACCGAGTGGTTTGTGTACAAATCATCAACTTCTCCAACAGCCAGAAATCTCAAGTGTGTTTTCAGAGAAACACCAGAAGGAGAAAATACAACCTTTGCTTTTCCCCAGGTGTGCTGGCAAGGCTTCATTTCCTCTTTGGGAGGATTCAGGAAGTGCTGAAGCTCTTGTGAAAGAGAAACCCTGGTTGTGAAACCACAGGACTGAGCATGACCCCAAACCTGAGCTAGACCTGACACCAAGCCCAAGATCTGAGTTTATTTTGGGGCTGGGGCTCATCATGTGATTTACAAGAATGCAGCAGATTGCTTTGACATATTCCAGTATTTCTCCAATTTAGTCTTCACAAGAAAAAAAAAAAAAAAAAAAAGAATTATTTTAAAATGAGGCCTTTTCCCTCCAGGGGAGTTTGGGTTAGGTTTTTGTAGATTTTAGTGAAATGCTTTTTCTCTTGCAGAAACCTCCCCAGTCATTCACAAAGTGCCTCAAAGCACCTCAGCAATGGTGACATGAAGTCCCCAAGGGACAAACATCCATCTCCTCCTGCTGGAGAACCCTTGGGATGAGATGTTTGCACTCACAGCAGATGTAAAGGAGGCCAAGAGCTGAGCTTTGGCAAGGGCTTATTCAGGGAAAAAAAAATAAATCTAGAATTATGTCAAGGTCTTGATTTTAAACAAGATAAAAGAGTTTCGTGGCAGGAAGGAGAAAGTGTCAAAGGGAATATTTCAAGCTTAAAATAAATGAAGCTTAAATTTAGCTTTGGCATGGAGCAGGTCCAGTTCTGGAGGCAGATTCCACATCCTCTCTGCTGCCCACTGCCAGGACCTTTCCCTGCCTGCCAAAGATGCTGAATGGAGCACAGGGGGTGAGGAAGAGGATGCTGATCCTCAGCCCCAGCTCCAGCCTAACACTGATTTATGAAGTGTGACACAGAACTGCTTTAACAAACACTCCATGCTGGGATGCTCCAGGAAAAACCAAAAACCAGGCCTGGGAGAGGCTTCCAGGGAACAAACTGAGCCTTGAGCTCTGAAACATCACACGGGGAGCAAACCCCTCAAAATCCTGCTCAGGATCCCCAGAGATCCCAACAGGGCCTGCCTGGAGCAGGATCCAGGGGGGTTTTTGCTGTCCTGCTCCCCAAGCAGCACCCAGGAGAACTGAGCTCTCTCCACGTTCTGCACAGATCATTCCAGCCCCACCAGAAACACTCAGGGATGCATTCCTGATCCCACTTACACCAGGTTTTTAACCCATGGTTCCCAGAGCTCAGACAGCTCCAAATGCTGGGAATTCCAGCCTGGCCAAGCTGGGCCTGCCCTCTAAACCAGACTGAGAGCCCACAGAAATGGACAGTGCCCCTGGAAATGAGGCAGCTCTGGGCTCACAAAGCTGCTTCAACCTTAATTCCTCAATAATTGGCTTTTGTGCCTCAAATCCAAACTCCCAGCAGGAACTGCCTCCCCCCCAGGTGTTTCCTGCTCCAACCTCAACAGCAATAAAGTCTCCAAAGATATTCTGGGGGTGATTTGTCCCCTGCTGTCTCACAGAACCATAAAATTTGGGTGAGAAGGGATCTCAAACCCCTCCAGTGCCACCCCTGCCGTGGCAGGGACACCTCCCACTGTCCCAGGCTGCTCCAGCCCCAATGTTCAACCTGGTTTTAAATAATTCCAGGAATCCAGGGGAACCCCAGCACCCTCACAGGGAAGAATTTCTTCCTAAGATTTAATCTCAACTTATCCTCTCCAGTTTTGGGCCATTCTCCAGTTGTTTGTTGCAGAATTTTTGCTGCTTCAGCCAGAAGCTCCAGCAGTTCTGAGCCCTCCTGGTTCTTATCTGCCAACCCTCAAAGAAAAGAGCTTTACAACAAATCTGCAAACCCACTGGGATTTCTCCAGCACAGGTGGAGGAACTAAAAGCCAACTGAATGTGGAAATTAAGCTTGAGATTAGAGCAATTAATCTAACCTAAAGCAACACAGGGGAAAATCTTGCTTTGCCCTCAGTGCAGATTTCCCAAACTGAAGGAATCCACCAGGTGGATTTTTCAGGGGGGATCATTCCTGAGGGATTTTTGTTCCTTTCAAAACACTATTCAAAATACACTTTTTTTTTCAAGAACAAATGAAATTCTGCTTTTCTGATTCCCAGATGCAGCAGAGAAGAGACAGAGCAGCTCACCAGCAGTGGGAAGTCAGGATGAACATCAAGCCTGTGGAAAGGGCTTGCACCCCAAATTCTCTCTGAAGTGCTGAGGCAGCAGCCACGCCTTGGAAAGGCTCATTGGGAACCCTGGTGAGGATCCTTTGGTTGGGGCAATGTTCACCACAGCTCTCCTTGCCCTGCCAGGAACACAATCCTGAGGGATTTTTCCTTTCCTGCTCCCCAGGCACCTCCAAACTCCATTTTCCTTGCTGCATGTCCACAGTGGGGCTGCTTTGCAGAGCTCCTCCCAGTCCCACATGGAAATATTCTGGAGCTGGGGGTGCTGTGCCTTTCACAGATCCCTCCCAAGCCCCAGAGGATGGCATTTGTTCCCTTCTCTCCCTGCCACGACCTCCAGAGGGATCAGATTTGCTTCCCCCCTCCTTGGCTTTGTTCAAAGTGTTTTAGAGGAGCAAGCAGCCCAGGTAGGATTTACACACAACTTCCCTTGGTTTTAGCACAAATTCCAAACCTGAATCACAGACCTGGTGAAGCTACAACAAACCACAATTTCCCTTTTTTCTCTCACACCAAAGCAGAAAAAGCCCAAGTGATTCAGGAGCGAGCACCCTGGTTACACACAGCTGAAGTTTACAAAGTTTCCCTTCTTTCCAGGTCACCTGGCACATAAAACCACCCCAAAGCCACCCGGCAGGAAAGGGCAGCCCAGTGGTGCCACAGGAAAAGGGGCAGGAGCTTCCTGCACGCCAGGGTTTGCACAGAAATCCCTGCAGCAATCCAAGGTGCCACTGTCACAGCCATTAACCCAATTATCCTCCTCATCCTCAGGTGGAATGAGGGCAATGGGGCACTGAGGCTTCCCCACAACCACATCCAGCACCCCAGGGCTGCCTGGGGACAGCCAGGCTGCACAAGTGGCCCTGTGCCTCATTTCTGTCCAGGGCATGTGGCCACTTCTATTTAAAGAGTTCATGAATAAATGTGAGTTCATCACTCAGAGCTTTCCACTGCTGGATCAGCCCTGAGAAAACACAAATGCACAATTTCCAGGGCTGGGTCAGAACAAGGAGTTCCCATCGAGCCATTCACTCTGGAAAAGTGCAATCACAGGCTGGTTTGGCTTGGAATGGACCTTCAAAGCACCCAGTTCCACCTGCAGGGACACTTCCACTGCTCCAGGTTCAACCCAGCCTGGCCAACTCTGCTCAGAACCTAAATTAAAGACTGACACTGGGGCAGGTAATCACCAAACCACCTGCAAACAGTTCATTTCATCACCAAACCACCTGCAAACAGTTCATTTCATCACCAAACCACCTGCAAATAGTTCATTTATGGGCTCAGGAAGTTCAGGAAATCAGGCTGGTGCTTCTTCTAATCCCAGCAATTCCTCCTGATCCAGCTCCCACCATCTCTGCTCACAAAAAAAGCCATTTTCAGGCTGGAGCTTTGAGGGGTTTTTGGCCTTTCCCAAGGGATTCTTTGCACAAGACTGTCCTGCAAGCTGAAGGTCCAAAGATACACTGTGTTCCAGAGGAAAACAGGAGAGAGCCAGGCTGGGTGAACAATGATCCCCAAGGAGGGAACAGCACAGCCTGGGAGCTCTGTGTGCATCTGGCAATGCTGAACTGAACTGAACAAACCTGGGAGCTCTGTGTGCATCTGGCAATGCTGAACTGAACAAACCTGGGAGCTCTGTGTGCATCTGGCAATGCTGGCACCACCAAACCCAGGGCCAGCCAGGGCTGGAGGGTGCCCAGGCCCCAGGACAGCTGCCATGCTGAAGGCTGCCATGGCAAACACCTATTTCTAATTATTTTTATGGTTTGCAGCTCAGCAGAGGGAGAAGGAAGAGGTCCAGGATGTTCTCAAGCACTGGGGATTTCCCTGACTATGGGAAGCCTCTGGTGACAGGGATTAAAATCATGGAATGCTTTGGGTGGGAAGGGATTTTAAAGATCATCCACACCCACCCCCTGCCATGGCAGGGACACCTTCCACCACCCCAGGCTGCTCCAAACCCATCCAGCCTGGCCTGGGACACTCCAGGGATGCAGGGGCAGCCCCAGCTGCTCTGGGAATTCCATCCCCACCTGCCCAGCCAGGAATTCCCTCTCAATTCCTGCCCTAAAACTCCCCTCTCTCAGTTTATGGCCATTCCAGACCCCTCTCCCTCCCTTTTACAACCCCCTTAAAGCACTGGGAGGGTTCATTAAAGCCACTTTGGCACAGGTGACACCAGCACCACCCAATGAAAGGAAAAAGGGATTTTTTTTTTTTTTTTTTTGCAGCAGAGGGTGTTGGTGGAACACAGAACACAAAGTCCTGGTCACAGTGGCCAAGATTCCTCCAAAACAACCTCCAAGATGTGAGTGGGAGGGCTGAGAAAGATTGGGAGGTTTCCCTGGGGGAGTCTGGAAGGTGCTGTCACTGCTGGAAGCTCTGGGAATTAAATCTCCCACCCAGAGGCACCAAACCCACCTGGAGAGGGAGAGCAGGACACAGGGGTGGGACTGCATCTGCTGGGATCAGGAGCAGCTCATCCTCACCCCGATCCAGACCCTGCTCTGGCACAGCTGCTCAGCTGAATTATCCCACCTCCCTCCCAAGCCAGGCCCAGGAGTGTCACAAATCAGCCATCCCTACATTTATATCCTCCCATTTCACAGAGCTGCACGACAAAAACGCACCTGGAGCTTTCCCCGCAGCAACACCACCTGGGCTTTGCTGTGGGGATCAAAAAGGAAAAATACCAGCAGTGAGTTTAAAATGGGAGCTGAGCTTTGGGGTCAGGCCTGGAACACACCCCACACGGGCAGGACACTGCAATTCCCAGCTTCCAGGCTGTGCTTGGAGCGAGGGCAGAGCTTTCTCGTAATTAGTTAAATTCAGCTGAAACAGAAGATTCCTTGACATCCTCCCTTTGAATCACCACTATAGCAGAGACAAAGGAACACCGCTGCAACTGCACTAAAAACTAATTAACAGCTCAGTCGTTAGCAGGTGCAGCTGCCTGAAAAGTGGGATTTTGTCACCGAGTCTGAAGTGTCTCCTCCTTCAGAGAGGAGCTGATAAAAACCCGCCGAGTTTTCCCCGGCCCAGCACAAAAAGCCTGGAGCCGACCTCTGCCAGATGCTCAGAACTGCAGGTGACCCCCGGCAGAGGCAGGCAGCCTTTCAAGGGCACAATTTGTCACAGAAATCAGAATGAAGCAGCCTTGACACACTTGAAGCCATTTGGAGGACAATATTACTAATCCACAAATTAAAAAAAAATCCCAATTAAGCAGCGTGCTGGTGCAGCAGAGAACCAGGATGCTGCAACAACCAAGGAAGTTGAAATAAAGACAGCTTGGAATTTCTGAAGCAGCACACACAGCTCCCACAGTTTTCCCTTTGCTGCCACAGTGACTTATTTTCCTCCCCTTTACTCATCTCTGCCATGTGACAATTTTAGCAGAGATGTGGGGCTTGGAGAAAAAATAAAAAAATAAAGTGGGAACATTCTTTCCTTGAGATAAATGTACAGGATAATGAGAGAAGTGGTTTTCTCCCTTTCCCACCCTAAACCTACACAAATCTCCAGCAGCAAGCAGAGTTCAGCCAGTCACAGGTTTCTGGGATGTGGAGCTGCTCCATGCACAGAAATGGGCCAGGATTCTCCTCCTGGATGGGACTCAACCCTGATCCACACAGAATTTCCATGTCCTGTTACCTTTCCCTGCAATTCCACCTCCAATTCCTCCTCCAGGAGCTTCCCAAGCCAAGCTCAGGCTGTCCCTGCCCATGGGATTAAAACCCCAGGGATTCCAGCCCAGAACCAGGGATGGGGCAGGAACTGGGATCCAAACCCTCCCTCCTGTGGCTCACAGGCTAAATTTAGCCCGGTGTGGTAATGACCTAAAAAGCAGCTGATGTGGGTTTCTGTGACGCCTGTGGCAGCTCCAGCCACGTCCTGAGACAGGGATGGGCACGTGGCAAAGTCCTGCTGCCTCCAGGAGCCCCAAAATGGGAAATGTGGGCAATATCTCACACCACTCAAAGTCCTGCTGCCTTCTGAGGGAATTCAGGAGCCCCAAAATGGGAAATGTGGGCAATATTTCACACCTGGACCCCAAGTCCTGCTGTCTCCAGGAGCCCCAAAATGGGAAATGTGGGCAATATCTCACACCTGCACCCAAAGTCCTGCTGTCTCCAGGAGCCCCAAAATGGGAAATGTGGGCAATGTTTGACACCTGCACCAAAGATCTGCCTCCTGGTGCCTCCAGGAGCCCCAAAATGGGAAATGTGGGCAATATCTCACACCTGCACCCAAAGTCCTGCTGCCTTCTGGGGGAATTCAGGAGCCCCAAAATGGGAAATGTGGGCAATATCTCACACCTGCACCCCAAGGATCTGCTGCCTCCAGGAGCCCCAAAATGGGAAATGTGGGCAATATCTCACACCTGGACCCAAAGTCCTGCTGCCTTCTGGGGGAATTCAGGAGCCCCAAAATGGGAAATATGGGCAATATCTCACACCTGGACCCCAAGTCCTGCTGTCTCCAGGAGCCCCAAAATGGGAAATGTGGGCAATATCTCATACCTGCACCCCGAGGATCTGCTTGAGCCAAGTGGTTCCTGCTCCTGGTCCATCCTGTATCCTGACAGGATTAGGGGAAAGTTCCCCTTTCAGGGTTTTTTTTTTTTTGCTGTTTGAAGCACCTTGGAAAAGAATATCAAAGCTTTCAGCATCACAGCTTTGCCTGGGATAGCCAGCAGCACAATCCCAGCTGCCCCTGGAAATAAAACAGAATCTGCAGAGGATTGTGGAGCTCACCCATCCCAGGTTTCACCTCTGGAGCTTTCCAAGCCTGGAGAAAACTGGCAAGAGAAACTCACACAGTACCACAGAGTATCCTGAAATGCCTTCATGACACTGAACTTCGGGTGGCACCAGAGAAACCTGGGACTCTGCAAGCCACCAAGAGCCACAGAGGGCAATTAAAGGACTCAGTGGTTACTGAGCTGAAAAAAACCTCCAAAACTCTTTTTAAAGCCCCACTAACGCATCTAAAACTCTTAAAAAAAACCCATTAATGCATCTAAAACTCTTTAAAAAAACCCAATAAATGCATCTCAAAACTCTTTAGAAAACGCCACTACTGCATCTCCTGAGGCTGCAGAATCCTGCACAGCCACACCAGGAAGGAAAGCCCTGCAAAAATCTGAAGTCCAAAAAGAAACAAACTCCAGCAAATTCAACATTTTATCAGCACAGGATTAAAATTTGCCTCTCCCAAGGCAGAGATGCTGGTTCAGGCTCAGAGCAGGCAGTTAATGTGGGATTTTGGGGTGGAAAGGACCTTAAATAGATGATCTGATTCCCACAGCTTGCCTAGACCAGGTTTGCTGTGCTGTAACACAAACTCTCCTCACACACAATTCCCACTTATCCAACCAACTCCAAAGAAAAATTAATGGGAAAAAATCCCCAAAGCCACATTGGGAAGAGGCACCAGGGCTCTCTCAGCACTCTGCCACAAGAGAATCCCTGCACAAACCCATTTCTTGCTACATTTAAACAGGTGAAACAGCCAAATCTTTGCTTACCCCTCACTCTTCTCCAATAAATGCTGCCGAAGAGAGGAAAAATTCTGATTTTTTTCCAGAGAAATGACATTGAAAAAGCTGTGGCAGTCTGGGATCACACCTGAGGAGCTGCAGGGATGGTTGGGATGCAGCTGAGGAGGATCTGACCCTCTGGGACACACCAGAGACCCAAACACACCCCTGTCCTCCACCATCTACTCCCTACATGTGTAAAACTGGGTTTAGCACCAGGATGTGCAGATGCTTTAAATACAGGTCAGCCAATTTCCCGATCTCAGAGCAAAACCAAAGTTGTGGCAAACCTTGAAATGCCAAATGGGGCCCACTGGGGGCACATTATTGCTCACCAGCTCATTTTAGGACATCTTTTGTCTCATCTGGCAAGGCTCAAGCCTCGATTTTATTCTTGATTTTACTTGACCAGTGACTCAAGCAGGGCTCACAGTTTAACTGTGAATTTGCTAAAATTATGTGAGAATATTTCCTCAGTCCTGCCAAACTGGGGTCTGAGGCATTCCCACCCCTGTCACTGCTGGTTTTGGGTTTTCTCCCCACTGGTTTTGCCTCCTGCCCAGTTTGAAGAAGTTGGTGACTTTCCGGGCAATTTTTGCTCCAAATCAAGCATCTAAAAGGTTTTTGCTCCAAGCTGGGCAAGCATTTAAAAGAGAATTAAAATTACCTTTTCACGGCAACACCAAACAAACCATGGAGTAAAAAAACCAGTGGATTCTGAGTAACCTGCAGCTTTCTCAGCATTGCGAGCCTGACAAAACGTGTTAAACTCCCCGAGCCGGGAGCCTCCCAGGAGGCAGAGGAGCTGCAAAAAGCGTGGAGCAGCTCCAGGGGCAGCAGGGCGAGTTAACACCTCCTCACATACCTTCCCTTTCAAGGAACGCGGCTCTGCCTCTGACTTAGCGGGATCTGATTTCTGACATCCCAACTTCTCAATCCAGCCCCGGCGCCCCTTCCCCAGCACATTTTCTCCTGCTGGATCTGAGCTTTCTCCAAGAGCCGGGCACGGATTCCTGCCCTGAGCCGCGAGGATTAAATTACCAACGGTGTGAAACAAAGCACCGATCTCGGCTTCCCCATTGCCACTGCTCCCCTCAATCCAACACCGACACAGCCTCCAAAGGAAAAAAAAACATAAACAAAAAGCAGGAGGTGGCTTCGGGAGCAGCAAGGAATACATCAGGGTAAGCACGCTGAGTCACCTCAGAGATGTGACATTCCCAGACAGCTGCTGCACTCCTGGAAGGATTCCTCCTTTATTTCAGCCCCGTAGACTTTGGAATTGAGGATTCCCAAGCAAGGCCATCCCCAAACTAGCAAAAATCAGTCCCTGACTGTTTTCTTATCCAAACAAAGCCCCTGCACAGATCTGACATTCCCAGATAACTGCTGGAAGGATTATTCCTTTATTTCAGCCCCCCTGACCCTGGAATTGAGGACTCCCAAGCAAGGCCATTCCCAAAACTAGTGAAAATCAGCTCCTGACTGTCTTATCCAAACACAGCCCCTGAAGAAATCTGAAATCCCCAGGATAACTGCTGGAAGGATTGTTCCTTAATTTCAGCCCTGTAGATTTTGGAATTGAGGATTCCCAAAACTAGCAAAAAATCAGTCTCTGAGTAACTTTTTATCCAAACACAGCCCCTGAAGAGATGTGACATTCCCAGGTAGCTGCTGCACTCCTGGAAGGATTCTTCCTTTATTTCAGCCCCCTTGAGCCTGGAATTGATGATTCCCAAGCAAGGCCACTGCCAAACTAGCACAAATCAGCCCCTGACTGCCTCCTCACCCTGCTGGCTCCCAGAGCTGGCTGTGTGCTCAGGGAGCTCCCACAGCTCAGCACGCAGCCCAGGGGGATGAGGTGCCCTGGGCAGGATCCCAGTGCTGCTGAGCCAGGGCACAGGCACGTCCTGCACACAGCATGAGCTCAGCACCAAAGCAGCCTGGCTTTGTGAGCTCTGAAACCTGCCTGGCTGCCTGGGAGAGCAGGGCCAGCCCTCCTGGCCTTGGGCAGCTCGGGGGGAAGGTCACTGACTCCCAACTAATGGCAGCAGACACAAGAAAAACAAAGCCAGCGTCAGGAGAAAGGCCAGGGAGAGGGAGAGGTGGGTTCTCCTGATGGAGCAGCTTCCACCTGATTTAGCAGCAGGGAAAAACCTCCCAACACTCCCCAAAAAGGGAGGAAAATCAGGGAAATAAAAGGAGAATTTAAACAAAGATGGATTAGAAAAGGGTTTTGCTTTTTGGGAGCAGCCGGGAACCAAAGGCAACTCCTGGGTTTCATCTCTCCCCAGTTCCATCTCACGTTCTCCCTGTCCCTGTGTGGGGCTGCCAGCCCTGGCAGTGCCCCAGGCCGGGCTGCACGGGCTGTGGGACACCCTGGCAGTGCCCCAGGCCGGGCTGGACGGGCTGTGGGACACCCTGGCATGGTGGGGGTGTCCCTGCCCATGGTTTGGCTGGGAACTGGATGATCTGAGGTCCTCCCCACACAAACACCCCATGATTCCACGTTCTGCTCCTCCAGGTTCCTCTCAGTGCAGACCTCCCAATTTTATGTTTTAAAAGCCAAAACCTCCCCTGACAAATGCACCTGAAAGCTAAACTGGCCCTTTGAAACTGAAGAGAGATCTGGCTTCACAGCACTCCCACTCCACTGAGCAGGGCTCAAAGGAGCAGCTCCATTCTCTACAACCCAGAGGAGCTTTAACTCCTAAACCATGGCCATGCTGCTGATCCAAGAGCTTCGAGCCCAGTTTTAAACCAGCATTTTGATTTAGAAACTCCTTTAAGAGCCAAATCACTTCCAGCCTCTGCTCAGACGAGGCAGGGATGTGTTCTCATGCAGCTTTCCTGGGCACAGCTCGGGTGTCTCCTCGGACACAGCCTCAGAGCAGGCCTGGGCCTGCCAGCACCAGCACTAAACAAAGCTCACAGCCCACAAAAAAAAAAAATAAAAAATAAAACTGCCAGCGTGGTTAAGTTAATAATTTATCAATCTTTTCAACTTTGCATCCATTAATCTGCCATGGTGGAGGTTAATCCAGGACACTCAGGCTCAGTGTCACACACTGGGTTTTACTTTTTCAGGGGGTTATGCTTGGTAAATTGTGTAAAGAGCTGATCCTACCCTCATTTAAAATATAAAATCCCATCTTTTACAGCCAGCCAGTGTCTGTCCCTGGTGCTGACATGCCCAGGCTCACCTTCCCATGCCATTCCTGGCTCCTCCTCCCCCAGTCCCAGCACCTGCCCCCTGTCCTTCCCTGCCACCCACAGCCCATCCCAAACCAGGATTGGGGAAAGATCCCCCAGCAGTGCCCACAAACTGGGCTATGACACTGAGAGAGCAGCCAGGACCTGCACAGCTCTCACTTCCACCCCTGCCACTGCTCACAGCCAGGTAAAACCCCCTGGAACTTGGCAAATAATGCAAAATTCATTGAATAATCAACTGGCAGCTTTTAACCTCAGCTGCTCACAGGGAATGACACAAAGCCTCCGGGGCGAAGCTCCTCTAAAAGGCAGCAACTGTCATCAATGCAGACTTTGAAAACATCAACAAATTCAAAACATTTTCAAGTAAATAACACCAAAAACCCCCAAACAATTAAAGTCAGAGATTGCAAAACCTTTCAGAATTATCCACTCTATTTGTACAATCCTTAATACAAAAATATTTTCTGCTGTTTTCTTGTAGTGATTCCAAGGAAAGCAGGCACGGGGAAAGGCACCAATTTCTGCAAAGCAGCATCTGACCCCGAGCAAAAGCAATCCAAAATGGCTCTGGCCCTTGCTGAGGCTGAGTCAGGAATATCTGGGAGCCTCCATCACCTCCTGGATGTGCATCATGGATCATGCAGGATGCCCAGCCCTGCTCTGCAATCCCCAATTCAAAGGGATTCAGGTTCAGACCGCCAGCTCAGTTTACAGACGCCAGCTCAGTTTACAGACGATCCACAAATGATCCACAAACGATCCACAAATGATCCAGCCCTCCTCTGCTCTGCAGCACCTCCTGCCAAGTGATTTGGGAGTGATTTGGCGTCTCCTGGAAGGCTGCATCAATCTGCTCCAGGGAATCAGTGAAGTGATTTAAGATTAGAGGATGGCTCTTGGAAACTGCAAAATAAAGCAGTGGCCAAGCCCTGAATCCAGGAGCAACCCTATCATTACTGGATACACAAGAAGCAGCAAATCACTGTTTTCCAAGAGATTAAATCCACCCTGAAGCTCAGGCAGATCTTTAGGGAGGCTGAGGAGCTGGGAAAAGATGGGGAGTGAGGATGAGGAGGGGATGAGTGTCACAGACATCTTTTATGGAAAATCCTTTCCTTAGGATTTTTCCTCCTGAGAAGCTGAGAGGCCTCAGGAACAAAATGTGAACAATGATTATCTGCTGCTGTGGAATGCAACAGGTGCATCTGGGATTGGGCTCATGTGGTTGTTTTCAATTAATGGCCAATCACAGTCAGCTGGCTTGGACTCTCTGTCCGAGCCACAAACCTTTGTTATCATTCTTTCCTTTTCTATTCTTAGCCAGCCTTCTGATGAAATCCTTTCTTCTATTCTTTTAGTGTAATTTTAAAATCATATATATCATAAAATAACAAATCAGCCTTGTGAAACATGGAGTCAGATCCTGATCCCTTCCCTCACCCTCAGAGCCCTGTGAACACGGTCACAGGTGAGGGGGACAGCAGAGGGACATCCTGGGATGAGACTGCCTGGTGATGGGGCAGTGAATCCTGCCCTGCTCTGCACTGCCAGCACCCAGGGGCACCCACACCGAGGCACAGCCAGCTCTGAGCACCCCAAGGAGGTGGGAAAGGGAATGAAAGCAGCAGGAAAAGCAAAGCAACAAAACCAAGTGAGCCCATGTCCGTGGGCTGTGCTGGGGGATCCATCCCATGCAGAGCTCACCTGTGGGAGCCCAGCACATCCCTCTGGCTGTCCTGGGCAGCCCAGACCCTGCCAGGGGCTCACAGACCCTGGCACAGAGCCCACGGTGCCCCTGTGGTTTGGATATGACCCATGGAGCAAATGACCAACCTCAGGTGAAGATCTGCAAGCCATGACAAATTCAGTAGAATGACAGTGAATTTATCATGGGGTGAAAAAGGAGATTTTGGGGTTTTAGAATGGGGGTTCAGGGGGCAAGATGGAGGAATCTGGGTGTGTCCAGTCTTTCTTCTTCTTCTTCCTGGCCTCCATCTCCTGCTGTGATGGTGGCACTTCTGGATTGGTTTAGAGTGGAAGCTCACTGTCTGACACAGGTGATAGGGATTGGGAAGTTACTGTAAATACTGTACACTTGTTTTTAGTATAGAAAGATAACACCACCCCAGGGCAGGCAGAGTGCCTGGAACTGTCCTGCTGAACAGACCTCAGCTGGACAGGAGAAAGAATTTCATAGATAAGAAACAATGAACAACCTTGAGACCGAGAAATGAAGAGCTCTGACTCCTCCTTCAAATGCTGGGCTGGGAAAAGAGACTTTGTGACACATCTTGGGGTGACTGTGACCAGCAGAGACCCCAACACCGACCAGAGGCTCTGGGGGGACCCACAGGGGCTGCACAGCACAGGCTCCAAGGCTGGGTGATCCCTCAGTCACCAGAGCTCTGCTCTGCTGAGGAGGAACAGGGAGCAGGGCTGTGTGCCCACGGCTCCAGAAACGCAAGGACAAACCCCCCAGGGACATGGAGGCACTGAGGGAGGGCAGTGACTGCACACAGGGACTCACAGGGCAGGGCTGAGCTCTGACACTCACACCCACATCTATAATTCACACCTCATATTTAGGAAAATAATGTTATTCAGCATTTTTGCTGCAGGAATAAAGCCCAGGACAGCAGGAAAACTCAGGCACTCGTGCCTCAGCGTGGCATCACCTCTGACTTGGGCAGGCAGGGAAGGCAGGAGGAGTTTGGCTGGCAATCTGCTCCATGTGGGAGCCTTTCACTTTATCTGGGGGCTCTCTCCTTCCCTCCTTCCTTCCCAACACCCTGTTATGTGTTTATCCCAATTAAACCACCCTTCAGAAGGGCACCGAGCACCAACAGGTGCTGAGAGCACTTGGTGCCACTGCCCCCAGCTCTGGGGGCTTCCAGAGGCCCCTTCCCTTCCCAAGAGCCCATTCCTGTGCTCTGCCCCCATGGAAAACCAACAGGGGAAACTCTGTCAAGGCTCTCAATCTGGGAGTGAAACCTGGAATAAATAATAAATAAATGTCTCATAGAATAAGGAAACGAAGAGGGGGAAAGTCTGTCAAGGCTCTCAATCTGGGAGTGAAACCTGGAATAAATAATAAATAAATGTCTCATAGAATAAGAAAACGAAGAGGGGGAAAGTCTGTCAAGGCTTGAAATTTAGGGGAAAACAAAGAGGGGGAAAAGTCTATCAAGACTTGAAATTTAGGGAGAAAAAAGAAGCAAACAAAGAGGGGAAAAGTCTGTCAAGGCTTTCAATCTGGGAGTGAAACCTGGAATAAATAATAAATAAATGTTTCCTAGAATAAAGAAACAAAGAGGGGAAAAGTCTATCAAGGCTTGAAATTTAGGGGAAAACAAAGAGGGGGAAAAGTCTATCAAGGCTTGAAATTTAGGGGAAAACAAAGAGGGGGGGAAACTGTCAAGGCTTGAAATTTAGGGGGAAAAGTCTATCAAATATTTGAAATTTAGGGGAAAACAAAGAGGGGGAAAAGTCTATCAAGACTTGAAATTTACGGGGAAAAAAACCCAAAGAGTGACAAAGTCTATCAAGGCTTTCAATCTAGGAAAAAAACCAAGGAAACAAATGGGGGAAAGCTTACCAAGACTTGAAATTTAGGGGAAAAAAATAAGAAAATAAAGAGGGGGAAAGTCTGTCAAGGCTTTCAATCTAGGAATGAAACCTAGAATAATTAATAAATAAATGTTTCCTAGAATAAAGAAACAAAGAGGGGAAAAGTCTGTCAGGACTTGCAATTTAGGAATAAAACCCAAGGAAACAAAGAGGGGAAAAGTCTATCAAGACTTGAAATATAGGGGAAAACAAAGAGGGAAAAAGTCTATCAAGGTTTGAAGTTTAGGAATAAAACCCAAGGAAACAAAGAGTGAAAAAGTCTATTAGGACTTTCAGTTGAGGAAGAAAAAAATCCAAGGAAAAAAGGAAAAAAAATCCATCCAAACTCTCCTTTGAAGCCCTCCTTTGCTTTTGGTTCCCCCAGACAGAGGGCAGGGATGCTGCCCAAGGTGTGCCAGCTGTGCAGGAATTGAAAGCCCTGACAGACTTTGTCATTCTTTGTTTTCTCCTTTTTTCCCCCCTAAATTTCAACTCTTGATAGACTTTTCCCCCTCTTTGTTTCCTCAGGTTTTATTCCTAAACTGCAAGTCTCGATAGACTTTTCCCCCTCTTTGTTTTCCCCTAAATTTCAAGTCTTGACAGACTTTTCCCCTTTGTTTTCTTCTTTTTCCCCTAAATTTCAAGTCTTGATAGACTTCTCCCCTCTTTTTCTTCTTTTTTTGCCCCTAAGTTTCAATACTTGATAGACTTTTCCCCTTTGTTTTCCCCTAAATTTCAACTCTTTATAGACTTTCCCCCCTCTTTGTTTCCTCACGTTTTATTCCTAAACTTCAAGCCTTGACAGACTTTTCCCCTCTTTGTTTTCTTCTTTTTTTGCCCCTAAGTTTCAACTCTTGATAGAGTGTTCCCCTCTTTGTTTTCTCCTAAACTTCAAGTCTTGATAGAGTTTTACTCTCTTTGTTTCCTTGGGTTTTATTCCTAAATTTCAAGCCTTGACAGACTTTTCCCCTCTTTGTTTTCTTCTCTTTCCCCCCTAAATTTCAAGTCTTGATAGACTTTTCCCCCTCTTTGTTTTCTCCTAAACTTCAAGTCTTGACAGACTTTTACTCTCTTTGTTTCCTTGGGTTTTATTCCTAAATTTCAAGTCTTGACAGACTTTCCCCCTCTTTATTTTCTTCTTTTTCCCCTAAATTTCAAGTCTTGACAGACTTTACCCCTCTTTATTTTCTTCTTTTTCCCCTAAATTTCAAGTCTTGACAGACTTTACCCCTCTTTGTTTTCTTCTTTTTCCCCCCTAAATTTCAAGCCTTGATAGATTTCTTCCCCTCTTTGTTTCTTTATTCTATTAGACATTTATTTATTATTAATTCCAGGTTTCACTCCCAGATTGAAAGCCTTGACAGACTTTTCCCCTGTTGGTTTTCCTGGGGTTTTCCCCCTTCCATGGGCTGTTGGGAAGGGAAGGTGCCTCTGGAAGCCCAAGGAGCCACTCCAGGATTTACTCCCTCAGCCTGCCTGCTCCTCCAGGAACAGGAATTAAGGGTGAGTTTGAAGGAGAAATTAATTTTAAAACCCCAAAACATTAAAAAAAAATAAAAACCCAATCATCATTTAATGCCAGCGCACAACAACGAGCAGAGGCAGGACAGAACAGCCCTGTGCAGATTAAATGTAATTTTCCCCTGGCAAATGAAACAATGCAGGGCCTCACTGAGGGGCATCTCCTGCTGGATCCAAACTCTGGGAGCTCAGCTCCCATTATCAGCTCCTGCTGCCCAGAACTGCCCAGCACGTGGGAGTCACTGCAGGAGATGTTTCCAAAAGCTCACAGGATTGTACAACATTCATGGTGACACCTCACAACAATCCCCCACCACACATCCTGGCACAGCTTCCCCAGCAAAGGCAGGAAGAGCAGCTGGCACAACCTCCTGCACCCACTGGAGGGGAGAGCAAGGAGACCATTTCACAGGGAATGTTTGCTTGCCTGAAATCCTGCCTTCACTTTTGGGGTTTTTAAAGAAAAGGCCTCTAGAATTTGTTTGATCAGCATTTAGTGCCCTAATGCCACCTCAGAGCTGGCAATCTGGGCAGTATCATCCTGCCAGACTCCTCAGTACTCCAAAAACTCTGAGTCTGGGGAAAGAGATGGGGAAATAAATTAAAATTACCCCTATTTTTTATGATTTTAAGCAGGGTTGGGATGTCAGGCTCCAACAGGCACTCTGCTCCAAGGAGCCCTAAGCAAATCCACATTTCCCAGTTTAAACTCCATGGTTAAACAGGTGCACTTGGCTTTCAGGCAAGTTCCCAAATCCTTCCCATTCCAGCTACAAAGCAACAAAGAGAGAAGGAACTTCCAGCTCCAGCCATTTTTTGGTAAAAAAAAAAAACCAACATCCAGCAAAGACTCTGAATTCTGCTCTAAAAGCAGCAAGACGATACCCTTGGAAGTTGTCATTTAGGCAACAAAGATTATTTATTTTCCTCCAGTTGGTTTGGTTTGGGCAGAGATTTATGGATTTCGAGTTCTCCTAAAGACAGGCAGCACCTCCCAAGCCACGTTTACCTGATTTGATTTATAAAGCACCACCTGTGACAGCATTTCTGGGAAAAGGGGGGCTCTCACTTCTGGGAAGGGGCTGCTGCCACGTCTTTGTGCATTCTGAAGCATCACCACACGATTCCCCTCATCCCTGGAGACCTCATTAAAACAGAGCCCCAGAAGCGGAGCAGAAAGAAGCTGTGGCGTGACATTGGCAAATTTACATTCAAAGTTTCCAGAAATATCCGTGCTTTAAAACAAAACAAAAAAACTAAAAACAAAAAAACCCAAACAAAACCCCAGCAAAACTACAAAGCCCCACCAAACCCTACCAAAACAAGACATTCCAGTGCACACGCTCTTCCCTGGGGACAGGCCAAAGAGAACAAAGCCACGTGAGGCCGCGATTGCCCAACGCCGCTCTTGGAAGGTGTTCAAGAGCGATGAGAAGCGCCGTGTAAGCCCATAACGAGCAGAAAAGGGAATTTATCCCAAATGTAAACTCTGTCCTACCCTTTGCCTCCGCGCAGCAAACACGGCCGGGGGAGTTTGGAGATTACAAAACGCTTTGCAGGTAAACTAAGGAGCTTTGGACCTTTATTCTCCTTGACTCAGGACGAGCCTAAAATTAGCAGGGAGCGCAACGCTCCGTGAGTTACGCTCCCGAAGCCCGGCCCTGCGAACCGGGCAGCACCGGGAGACTCACACAAAGCTGGCCACTATTTATAATTCCTTTCAGGCACAAAACAGGGTGACACTTCCCTCTTCCAGCTCTGACGCTTAAAAATAGAGCTCGGGGACTACAAGGCGGCCAGCAGCGTTTCTCCACAAAAGGAGGAAAATAAACCAGCAGTGAATAAACTCCCGGGAAGGGGAAGCTGCGGGCGCAGCGGGACAATGAGCCCCGGGGTGTTTCCCCTTCCAACCCCGGGGCTCTGGGGGCACGGGGAGCGGGTGGGTCCCCCACGGGGGCAAACAGCCGGGCAGGGGCACCCCCGATCGGCGGCGGCCTCGCCCCGCCCCGGGCCCGGTTTCCGGGTAGTAACAGAGCAGCCAATCCGCGGAGTTGCGGAGCTCGAGGCCTTTTCCCTGCGAGCGCCGCTCCGGGGCTGGCACTGCCCCAAAACCGGGGGGCACCACAAAGGGGAGCCCCCGCTCTGCTGCCCCGGGGTGGGAGATACACACAGAGAGGCCTGGCCTGGAGCCACAGGGCTTCCCAGAGGGAGAACCCCGCACTTGCAGGCCGCTGGCGAGCAGGCTCGGAGGTTTTGGGGAGCACAGAGCCTTCCTGCAAAGCCCGCTCTGAAGGGTCACGGTCACCCCTTTTGGAGCCCCCCGAAAGGGAGAGGAGGGGTTTTCTGGCTCTCTGTTCCCAGCCCCAGCAGCACAAACCCGGCCTGGAGGCAGACAATGAGTGCCGGGCAGTTGGAGCTCACCCCGGCCCGGGGGATGGTCGAACATCAGCTGCGCACATTCCCGCAGAGCTCTGCCCTCCCCGAGCCCCGCCGAGAGCGAGCAGGCACCTCTCCCCTTCCCTCCTCACAAAGAGGCGGCCACAAAAGGACACGGACGTGGCAGGATTGAAAATAGGAGCCGTGAAAAGGCCTCGCTCGGCTCCTAAACCTGTCAGAGCAGGAGAAGGCAGGAGTGTTGTTCACCCTGCCCGTGCCCCCTCCCTGCTGGGAAAGGTAGCCATAAATCCATACTATTATTCTCCGCTGGATGAAGGGGATGGAAAGGGAAACTGTAATGAAAATGGCAGCAAAAAGGGGGGCTAAAAAAAAACCTCTCCACAGCAACAAAACCCTGAAAGCCCCAGGAGGAGATGCCCTCAAGCACATTCCTTCAGTCCTCCCCTGGCCAGCAGCGAGCCCCTCCGTGTCTCAAAGCAGAGGCTGATTCCAGAGCGGCTTCCAGAGGGGGAGATTCCCCAGGGAAGCTGTCGGGGCCTAGCGAGCTGCTCACCCCGAGCGAGGCGAGCCAGGCAGACAAACAAAAAAGGCCGGGGAGGGAGGGAGGGAGGGAGGGAGGGAGGAGTGCTGAGGAGTCATCTGACACATCCAACTTCCTAAGTTTGTTGTCCGCAGGAGACCGACTGCTCTAACCCTCACCCCTCGCAAAACAAGGAGAGCAGAGCCGACAAGACGAGCTTTGCTTTTGGAAAAGCCATCGGGGTTCCTTTTGTCAGGGGGCAGAAAGAGCAGGGCACAAAGTGCCCGGCCCCGAGAGGAATCCCGGATATTCGGGGCTTTCTACCTACCCAGCTCCTAGAAACACACAGCAAAGGCACCTCGCAGGGAAAACCTGCTCTTTGTCCTCCAAAATGCTGCGATCGCTGGAGAAGCCGGCAAGGAACCGAACAAAAAGGGAAAAAAAAAAAAAAAAAAAAAAAAAAAGGAAAAGAAAGAGAGGGGGAGGGGAAAGGGAAGAAGGGAAGCAGAGCAGCAGCCGAGCAGGTCGGGCCTCGGCCCCTCTCTCCAGGGTATCCCCAAGAAAGGTTTTCCCCCCTGGCCCAACAGCTGGAATTCCCGACCCTCCTCCCGGTGCGATCCAGCATCGATCGCAATTGGCGGAGTCTGACATGTGTGTAACTTTAAACCCCCGGATAAAAATAGCTCCGATTCGAGCACCATCAGGACTCATTTCCTATTTGCTTCAAAACAGGGCGAAAAATACACCGAGAGCAGCTTTGTGGGGAGCAAGGCGCTGCGAGAACGTCAGACAAGTTTCCTTCGATAAGCCACAAACAGGAGCGCCGCTGCTCCTCCCTCCCCCCTCCCTTTCCAAAAAAACACCACCAAATCCAGATAAGTTTGTTTATCTCCCTCTGGGAACTAAATCAGACCCGTTTCTCGACCCCTCGAGAGCAGCAGGGCAGAGCCAGCAGCCCCGAGTCCTGCTGAGAGAGGTCGGGCACGTTCGGGAGACAAATCCGAGAAACATTTCATCCACTCGTGTCATTGCTACCCTTTCCCGGCTCGCACCGCCACCTTGTAAACAAAAACTATTAATAAAACAATCCCAGAACCGAATTCCCAATGGTATTTTTCAACGCCACCCACTCTCCAGACAGAGAGAAAAAAGGGATTCACCGCCCCGTAAAGGGCCAGGAATAAAAACAAGGAGGAAAAATATAAACAGATCTATGTAGGAAGGAGGGGAAAAATAAAAAGTAATAAAGCCTAACCAAACCTGGAGGGTTACATAAACCTCTTGGGAGACGGGCTCGGGCCCTGATGCCCTTCACCCACCCCTGGGTCTGCTGAGCCAGACCCCGAGGGACCCCCCCGTCCTCCCCAAAAAATCAAATCCCTACGCCGGCACCAGAAGCTTCATGAACTGCGGGGTGAGATGGGGGAATAAATAATAATAATAACCCCCACAAAAGCCTTTCTTTGGGCTGTGGCTGCTGGAACTGCTCTCCCCCTCCTGGCCCTCCCCAGGGCAGGCGAGGGGGGTTCGGGGCACCCAGACTGGGGGGGCACCGCCGAGAGGGGTCCGCAGAGACACCCCCAGCACCGCCTCTCACGCCACAGAGGGGATAAACCCCCCAAAATAGGGCAGAAGGGGGGGTCAGGCCTCCCCTGGTGAGGGGGAGAGGGCAGATCCGACCCCAGCTCCGGGAGCGGCCGCGGGGCTGCGAACGGAGGGGTCTGGGGGGCGACCCCGGCGGGGTCCCCGGTGCCCCCCGCCCTCCCACCCTCTGCAGGCCCGGCCCTGGGGGGGGAGGGCAATCCTGGTCCCCCGTGGGCCCGGGGGGGGGGCACGGCAAGGATACAGCTTGACCACGTCGGTGTCCATCCGCCTCTTGCCCGGGCTGGGGGACGACATGGTGGCCGCGGCCGCCCCCGGGGCTCCGGGCGGGCTGTCAGCGCCGCCGCCGCCGCGGGCCGGGGCCGCCCGGCGCCGAGCGGAACGGGGTAACGCCTGGCCGCGAGGCGCTGGGAGCCGCCGCTGTCGCTGCCGCCGCTGCTGTCGCCGCTGTCGTCGCTGTCGCCGACAGGGCCCCCCCGCGCCGCTCGCGCTCCCTCAGCCGCTCCGGCCGCCTCTGCCCCAGCCTCTCTCTGGACCCCTGACGTCACCCGCGGTGACGTCACCGCCCCGCGGCGCTGCCATTGGCCGCGCCCTAACGCTCCGCCGGCCCCGAGGCACGCCGGGAGTTGTAGTTCTGAGCGGGGAGGGGAATGAAGGATGGGCCGCGGGTTCGAGGCCCCGCTGGGGCCGCGAGCTCCAGTTCCTCCTTTTCCAAGGTTTCCCGAATTCCCCAGGCTCCCGATATTCCCCATGGATTGTGACACTCCTCTCATTCCCCCATTTCCGTTTTGCCCGTTCCCACCACAGCCAGGGAACCCCCTGATAAAATACGGGGCGCATCTATGTCAGGGCCTTGCAACTCCCCATGGCTCCCCCATTCCCACTGGTTTTCCACAATTCCCCACAGCTCCCCCTGTTCCCAGTATCTCCCTTGTTCCCTGTGGATCCTGGAACAACAAACCTCCTTATTCCCCTATTTCCTATCCCCACCATGGCCAGGGAACCACCCCACAGAATATGGGGTTTGCCCATATTGAATATGGGATTTGCCCACAGAGCATATAGGGTCTGCCCATATGGAATATGGGGTTTGCCCATCCAGATTATGGGGTTTGGCCACACAGAATATGGGGTTTGCCCATCCAGCATATGGGATTTGCCTATCCAGAATATGAGGTTTGCCCACAAAGCATATGGGGTTTGCCCATCCAGATTATGGGGTTTGGCCACACAGAATATGGGGTTTGCCCATCAGCATATGGGGTTTGCCCACCCAGAATATGGGATTTGCCCATCCAGATGATGGGATTTGCTTACACAGTATATGGAGTTTGCCTTTGGCAATCCCATTCAATCCAGGCAGCGATGTGGCAGCTGGCCAGGCCCCAGAGCAGGAGTCACCACCCCGGATTTCCGCTGGGACATCACCAGAGCATTTCCCTGTGCCTCAGTTTCCCCAGCCGGATGATGACAGCACCAATGGGTGTCTCCCAAACTGATGGGATTCCTGTGCGGAACCTGCCCACCCCACATTCCTGACCCCGGCATCATCCCATAAATCTGCCCTGGTGCTTCCTCCCCCTGTGGGGAGGAGACACGGCCAAAGAATCCCAAAAAAGCTCCTCCTTTAATGCCCCAACATGCCCCCAGTTTGGCAGGGGCAGGAGGTGACATCACCTGAGGGGACTCACATCCACACCCCACATTCCAGGGAGGAATTTGGCAGGGAACAGGGTTCTGTTTGAGCAGAGCAGCTGGAAAATTTGGGCTAGAGGATCCTGTGTTTCCCAGGCCACAATATTCCCTGACTGGAGAACTGGACAGGGAAAACCAGGGATTCTCCCATCATTTCTTGGAATGCTTCTATCCCATCTGTGAAACAGCAGCTTTGAAACACCAGGGATTATTCCAGGATGTTGGGGACTACAGCAGCGCCCTGATCCTTTTTGGAACACCTCAACCCCACTCTTACAGCACCCAAGCCTTGGAATGGTTTGGGAAAATAACTGAGGGAATTTTGGGGATCCTCTGAGCACTCCTCAGTCCGGAAATCAGGATGGAGGGGTTGTGGCTGGGCTTTCCCACCCCGGGACGGGAATATCATCCTGCCTGGACTGGGTGCATCCCATGACCTGTGGGGTGGGATCAGAGATGAGGGGGAGCCAGGAGAATCCATGGACAGGGAGTGTGGGGAAGAGAGGGAGCCAAAGGGAACTGCTGGAAACCACTGGAAATGGGGAAAGCAGAGTTCCAGGCAGATGTAAGGAATGGGGAAAGCATGGGGGATCTGTGGGTCCAGGCAGCTGGAAAAGGGAATCCCATCCCAGGTAATTCCCAGCCCATCCTCGTCCCTCTGGATTTGGGGTATCCCCATTTCCACCCCAACTCCCAGCCCAGCAGGGTGTGGGTGCAGCAGCCCCTCGTTAGGGCCCTTAATTAGGGAAAGGAAGGGAGCCCACCCAAATTGAGGCCCTGCTGCTTCCCATGGGATCCCAAAATGCTGGATCCCAGGAGAAGCCCCCAGGTGGGCAGGTGCACCCCCAGGTTTTGGGGTTCAGGGAGAGCCAGGATCAGCCCTGAGCAAGGCAGCCACTGCATTGCCAGGCACAGGGTGGGAAATCCCAAAATCCCAAATCCCCAAATCCATCCAAGGGCACAACACAGGTGAAACCTCAGAGATGGAGCTGGGGAAACGGAGGCAGGAGATCCTTTCCTCACAAAAAACCCCAAAAGGAATGACACATCCCTGTGCCCCCACCCACAGCACACACCCGGAGGGAGGAGATCCAACTGTGCCAGGCTGTCTGTGGGATCCCAACCCTTCCCAAAGCCCTTTCCCCAATATCCTCAAGGATGGAGATGACACCATTCCCTTCCCAGCAGCCCAAACTCATCTGTTCCCAGGTTTTGGGAATCCCACCCTCCCACCAGGGGGATTCATCACCCCAAACTGGCCACGGAAAGACAAAATGTGGAGTAGGGAACAGGGGGATGTTGATCCCATAAGGACCAGAATCCTGAGGGACACAGGAGCCACACCAGGTCCTGACCTCCTCCTGCCCTGGGAAAAAGCCAGCAGGAAGGAAAAAGAAAAAAAACAACAAAAAATGAAATGTTTATTCCCACCTGGCATCACTTCCTGGGGAGGTGACAACGTCCCCTTGTCACCCCACGGGCCCAGGCAGCCCTCAGAGGGACAGACAGACACAGCAGCAGCTGGGGGAGGCTCCAGCAGGGCGGGCAGGGAGGGGATCCCAGCGTGGCTGGAGCTGCCTCGGGACACGGAGCTGTGGGTGTGTCCCCGTGGGTGTGTCCCCGTGGGTGTGTCCCCATGGGTGTGTCCCGTGGGTGTGTCCCCTGGGCGTGTCCCCTGCCCCGGGCTGGCTCCCGTGCTCACGAGGAGGAGTTCATGCTCTCCCACTGGCGGAAAATGCGGAACACCTTGCAGGACTTCTCCGAGAGGCTCTGGAAAAGACGGGAACAGAGAACAGCCACGGGTCAGGGCACTGGAGCTGCCACTGGCAAAGGGGCACCAGGGGAAACTGCAGCAAAAAAAACACCCAAAATGTCCCAGCTGGCTGCCAGGACAGTGCTTGGATCCTTGTCTTCGTGATCCCAATTGGCCAGTGCAGGGGAGAACAAGGAGACTGCGAGCAAGAAGCAGGAATGGAGCCCAAAATGCAGAAAGGGAACCCAAAAAAGCAGGAAGGAAATCCATAGGAAAGGGAATCCACAGGAAAGGACCCCAAAACACAGGAAATTTGCCAGCCAGACAGGAGAACAAAGAGACTACGAGCAAGAAGCAGGAAAGGACCCCAAAAAGCAGGAGGGGAATCCAACAAGAAGGAAGGGGCTCCATAAAACAGGAAAGAAGCCCAAAAGGCATTAAAGGATCCCAAAAGACAGGAAAGGAGCCCAAAAGGCATGAAAGGAGCCCAAAAGGCAGGAAGGGACCCCAAAAAGCAGAAAGGGGACTCCAAAAAGCAGAAAGGGACCCCAAAAAGCAGGAAGAGACTCCATAAAACAGGAAAGAACCCCAAAAGGCAGGAAAGGAACCAAAAAAACAGGAAGGGACTCCAAAAAGCAAGAAAGGAACCCAAAAAGCAGGAAGGGAACCCAAAAAGCAGGAAGGGACCCCAAAAGGCAGGAAAGGATCCCAAAAAACAGGAAGAGACCCCAAAAAGCAGGAAGGGACCCCAAAAGGCAGGAAAGGATCCCAAAAAGCAGGAAGAGACCCCAAAAAGCAGGAAGGGACTCCAACCATCCCCTGCTCCAGCTGGGTCTGGTGCCTCTGACTTGTGACTGGTCTTGCTGGACCATCTGGAGCTTTGCTGGCACACAGCAGAATCACAGAATCAGGGAATGGTTTGGGTTGGAGGGACATTAGACATCAGCCAGTTCCAACCCCCTGCTGCAGGCAGGGACACCCCTAGAAGGGACCTGTTGGGGACACAAATCCCACAAAGCCCCAGGACAAACGGTGAAGGGGGAATGCTCCATCCACTGCTCCCCTGAGCCCCAGGTGAAGCAGGAAGGAGCTGGCAGGAGCAATCCAAGTGGACAATGAGATCCAGGGAGGCACAGCCACACGGGGAGGGAGCTGTGGCCTCAGCAAAGCTGGCACCCCAAGAGCCTGGAGCTGGGATGGCTGCAGGGAGCAGCTCTGGGGACACTCTGGGGAATGAAACCAGATCTTGGAAATTTATACTGTTATTTATAGCAGCCCTGGAGCAGCTCCAGCCCAGCCCAGCCTTGGATGGAGCCTGCCTGTGGGCATGCCAGGGCTCACAGGGCTCTGCAGCCTGGTCCTTGTCACCCGGCTGGGACTGATCCCACACAAAACCCACCCACCCCAAATGTTCGCTGCCTGGAGGGGTCGGGACGCCCCAGGCTCACCACCGGCTCCGTGTCGGGCACCGTGTCACATTTCTGGATGCCAAGGAGCCTCTTCAGCACCACCTCCCAGCCTGGCTCAGCCTTGCCAGGCTCCTTGTCCGTGTGGGGCGCAGCGTCCTCCGGGGGCTCCTGTCCCTCCCCGGCGCTCACCCAGGGACACCAATCGCGGTGCTGGGAGCTGGGGTGAAAGAAGCTCCTCAGCGAGGTGTCCTGGGAACGGGGAGGTGACAGAGAGGGGACACAGCAATGGCACGATCAGAGACACCAGCAGCCCCTCTTTGCGAGCAGGGGCTGCCACGCCGAGCCCTGCGAGGAGCTCCCGGCGGGGTCACTCACCGAGCTGCTGGAGGAGCAGAGGCGGGCGCGCTTGGCGCGGCGCACGGGGCTGGACGGCACCTCCATGGTGTCCCCCTGGCCCATGCTGCGCGTCACGGGCCGGCTCCTCGGGGCGGGGCCGCTCACGTCCAGCTCGCCCCTGTCCATGGAGCCCGGCGAGTCCCAGCCCCGCGGCCGCGCCACGGCTGGGGACGGGCTCTTCTCGTGCTGCGGGGGGGAACGGGGTCACGGAGCTGCTGCTCACCTTGTACGGCTCCAACCCTCCTCAGCCACCCCACATGGAGTGTCCATTGGATGTGGGTGAGGGGTCATGGAGCTCCTGCTCACCTCGTCCTGCTCCAGCCCTCCCTTCCCACCACACAGATGTGTCCATTGGATGTGGGTGAGGGATCACGGAGCTGCTGCTCACCTTGTCCTGCTCCAGCCCTCCCTTCCCACCACATGGAGTGTCCATTGGATGTGGGTGACGGATCATGGAGCTCCTGCTCACCTTGTCTGGCTCCAACCCTCCCTTCCCACCACATGGAGTGTCCATTGGATGTGGGTGATGGATCATGGAGCTGCTGCTCACCTCGTCCTGCTCCAACCCTCCCTTCCCACCACATGGAGTGTCCATTGGATGTGGGTGAGGGATCTGGAGCTCCTGCTCACCTTGTCCGGCTCCAACCCTCCCTTCCCACCACAGGGAGTGTCTGCTGGATGTGGGTGACGGATCATGGAGCTGCTGCTCACCTTGTCCGGCTCCAACCCTCCCTTCCCACCACATGGAGTGTCCATTGGATGTGGGTGAGGGATCTGGAGCTGCTGCTCACCTCGTCCTGCTCCAACCCTCCTCAGCCACCCCACAGGAATCCTTCCCACCACATGGAGTGTCCATTGGATGTGGGTGAGGGATCATGGAGCTACTGCTCACCTCGTCCTGCTCCAACCCTCCCCTCCCACCACATGGATGTGTCCATTGGATGTGGGTGAGGGATTTGGAGCTCCCGGAGCTGGCCAGGTGTCCCTGCCCTGCCCAGAGAGGGATGAGGGATGTCCACTGGATGTGGATGAGAATTTTGGAGCTGCCAGGTGTCCCTGGCCTGCCCAGAGCCCCAGGACAGGATGGAGGTACCTGCTCGGAGGCTGGATCCTGGCTCCGTGTCAGCATCCTGCGAGGGGAGGTGGGCACGGGCGGGGTGGTGCTGCTGGAGCCGCAGGAATCCAGCTCTGGAGCTGCAGCAGACTCCAGCTGGTGGAAGCCCCAGAGCCCCACCTTCCTCATGCAGCGGGAGCAGGTGATCACCGACAGGTTCATGGAGCCCGAGGCCGCGCTGCAGGCACAGACACAAGGCAGGGGATCCTCGTGGGATCCTTGTGGGACCCTCGTGGGATCCTTGTAAAATCCTCATGGGATCCTCATGGAATCCTCACAGGGTCCTCATGGAATCCTCATGGGATCCTCAGAATTTTCATGAGATCCTCACGGGAATCCTTATAGGATTGTCATGGTATCCTCATGGAATCCTCATGGGGTCCTCATGGGATCCTCATGAGATCCTCATGGGGTCCTCATGAGATCCTCACAGGGTACTCATGAGAATTCTTGTGGGATCCTCATGGAATCTTAATGAGATCCTCATGGATTCTCATAGGGTCCTCATGGAATCCTCATAAGGTCCTCATGAGATCCTCATGGAATCCTCATGGGATCCCCATGGAATCCTCATAGGAACCTCATGGGAATCCTCATGGAACAGCTCATGGGATTATCATGGGACCCTCATGGGATCCTTGGGGAATCCTCATGGAATCCTCATGGGATCCTCATGGAATCCTCATGGAATCCTCGTGGAATCCTCTAGGGTCCTCATGGGATCCTCATGGGATTCTCATGGGATCCTTGTGGAATCCTCATTGGATCCCCATGGAATCCTCATAGGGTCCTCATGAGATCCTCATGGAATCCTCATGGGATCCCCCCGGAATCCTCATAGGAACCTCATGGGAATCCTCGTGGGTTCCTCATGGAATTCCCATAGGAACCTCATGGGAATCCTCATGGGAATCTTCATGGGATCACCATGGAATCCTCATGAGATCCTCATGGAATTCTCATAGGGTCCTCATGGAATCCTGATGGAATCCTTGTGGGATCCTCGTGGAATCCTCTTGGAACCCTCATGGGATCCTCATGGAACCCTCATGGAATCCTCATGGAATCCTCATGGGGATTCTTATGGGACCCTCATGGGATCCTCATGGGACCCTCATGGAATCCTCATGGGGATTCTCATGGGGCCCTCATGAGATCCTCATGGAATCCTCATAGGATCCTCGTGGAATCCTCATGGGGATTCTCATGGAATCCTCATGGGATCACAGGGTGGGTTGAAAGGGATCTTAAAGCCCATCTCATTCCAACCCCTCATGGGCAGGGACACCTCCCACCATCCCAGGCTGCTCCAAGCCAGTCCAACCCAGCCTTGGACACTTCCAGGGCTGGGGAAAGTCTGGAGAGGTGCTCAGGGATAAGCCTGGGCTTGGAAAAGTCAGGGAAATAAATCCATTAAATCCCATTTATGATGATGATTTAAACTGGCCCAGTTGTGTTTTGCCTTGCCAGAAAGCAGGAACAGAGGGGGAAAAGAAGGGAAAAAGGGGTAAAATAAGGGAAGCAGGAATGTAGTGGAAAAGTGAGAAAATAGTTTAAAAAGGGAAGAAGGATCCTAGTGAAAAATAGGGAAAAAAGTGGTAAAATAAGGGAAGTGGGAATGCAGTGGAAAAGTGAGAAAATAGTGTAAAAAGGGAAGAAGGATCCTGGTGAAAAATAGGGAAAAAGTGGTAAAATAAGGGAAGCAGGAATGTAGTGGAAAAGTGGGGAAATGGTTAAATAACGAAAGCAGGATCCTAGTGAAAAAGAGGGAAAATTGGAAAATTGTAACAACAAAGAAAGCAGGAGAATAGCGCAAAGAGGGAAAGCAGGAAAATCGTGACACAAAAGGAAGCATGAAAATAGTAAAAAAGAGGGAAAACGGGAAAATAAAATCAGGTAGGCAGAAGCATGGTGACAAAGAGGGAAAACAGTGAAAAAAGGGACACTGAGCATTCCCCAGGAGGAACATCCCACAGCCCTGCAGCCCCCAGGAGCTTTCACGGCCAGCCCAGAGCTGAGGCACGTGCAGGCCCAGCCCTGCAGCCCTGCCCACCTGCAGGTCCAGCCACACAGCGCCAGGATGCAGGCAGGAACGTGCACCTGCAGCATTTCCGTGGGGAACCTCCCAGGAGGCTTCTCCCCCTCTGTGCCTTTGTGCTCCAGCTCCTCCCCGATGAGCTGCAGCAGCCGCGTGATCCTCTCCTCTGTCAGGGACTGCAGGGACAGAACGCACTGGTTTTACCCCAAATCCTGTCCCACGTGGGGAATGATCCCTTTTGCACCCCCAGCTCTGGGCAACGGGGAAAAGGCACTCAGAGCACCCCTGAGGAGGAGCAGCTCCCACTCCCACCGGGCCTTTCCCAGCTCAGCCAGCTCTAAACCACCCCTGGGATGTGGAATCTTCATGGGATCCTCATGGGATCCTCGTGGGATGCTGATCTTGAGTGAGCCAGAAGGAAAGGCTCGGTATTCCCACATGGCAGCAGCAATGTGCCCCCTGTTCACTGCCAGGGCAACTGCAGCCAGGAAAATTGGGAAATGGGGGTGACACTGCCTTGTGGGATAATAAATTCATTAATTAAGGCCCTCAGAGCAACCCTCCCTGCCTCTGGCTCCCCATTCCATGCCATGTCCCCAGTGCTCCCTGAGGAGGAGCAGCTCCCACTCCTGCTGTGCCTTTCTGAGCTCAGCCAGCCCTGCACCACCCCTGGGCTGTGCTGAATGGATGAAGATTCCCTGGATCCCACACAGCTCCTGCCTGCCCAGAGCCATCTGTTCCCTGGCAAAGGAGTGTCCAAGCAGCCAGAGCTGGCTGCAGCAGAGCAGGGCCACCACAGGTCCCTGCAGGGTGACAATCCCTCATTGCTCCTGGCTTTTCCTGCTTTTCCCTCCTCGGGCTCCTCCACCTTCCCAGGTCTCTGCCCACACCTCAGGTTCAGGGGGGCAGCCCCTGGCATCCCAAATTCCTGTCTGCAGACATCCCAGCTAATGAGTGATCCGTGTAATGAGTGATCCCTTCCCACGGAGTGCTGGAGCCGCCAGGGAGATCCCAAAGGATCCCAAATCCCCTCTCCCAGGCACCACAGGGCAGCCTGGACACTGGGAAAGGAACCAGACACGTTTCCCAGCTGATGGGCCATTCCAAACTCCTCTTTACAAGTTTCCATGGTGGAATGTCCAAGGGGAAAAACCAGGTGGGAGCAGATCCCTCACACACACACACACACAGAGGCTGAAATCCCTGACTTTGGGTGGGCCCAGGCTCATCCCTGGAGCTGGAATTTGGGATTTTGGGAGCAGGAGGGAACTCACCACGTTCTTCAGGTCTTGGGAGCAGGAGGGAACTCACCATGTTCTTGAGGTCTTCTGGTTTGAGGGAGGGCAGCTGCAGCTCCAGCTGGCACAGGCTCTGGAAGCGATCCAGGAAATCCTGGAGAAGAACTCGGGGCTCATCCACCAGGAGCCTGGCAAAGCGATCTGGGGAGGGCAGAGCTGTGCTCAGCATTCCCAGCCCTCCTCAGCCCACAGGGCAAGGCAGGGCACAGCCCAGCCAGGCTCCCCAGGTGAATGCAGGGATGGGGTGAGAGGGAGGGACCTCAAGGTGAAGGGGGGAAAAGTTTAGGTGGCATCTTGGCAATGAGGAATTCCTGCCTGGGCTGGCATTGCCAGAGCAGCTGGGGCTGCCCCTGATCCCTGCAGTGCCCAAGGCCAGGCTGGAGCAGCCTGGGATGGTGGCATTGGAATGGGATGGGCTTGAAGGGCCCTTCCCACCCAAACCATTCTGGGATTTGGGACACTCAGAATCCATCCCCAGGGATTTTTATGGAAGTTGGGGATGGAGAAGGGAAGGGAGACCCTTCCTGGAGTGCTGAGGTTCCCAGTGAAGCCCCCAGACCCCAAAATCCCTTCCTAGAGAGGAGTCGGGGTGGGGATGGATCCAATGGCAGGCTGGGAGAGCTGGGAATGGAGGGAATTCCCTGGAGAGGGAGCCTGGGGTGGGATTTTGGGAAGGGATTCCCAGAGCAGCTGGGGCTGCCCCTGATCCCTGCAATGCCCAAGGTTGGGCACTGGGGCTGGAGCAGCCTGGGACAGTGGAAGTCCCTGGAGTGGCACTGGAAGGGCTTTAATGTCCCTTCCAACCCCAACAATCCCATGATTATTTTCCTGGCTTTTAAAGGAAAAGCTCAGCACACATTTTTCCCTTCACAGCATTCCCAAGCAGCTCCCAAGACAGGATCCACCCCTCTCTGAGCATTCCATGACACCCAACCTCCCCTGTCCCCTCCCAGGTCCAACCCAAAAACAATTTAACAGCTCCAGAGGCACCCAGAGCTCAGGACAAGCTGGAAATAGCCCTGGGGCTGCTTTCCTTATGTTCCATCATTCCCACAGGAAAAGCAGAGTGTGATGGTAGGAACAGCAATGGAAAGGAGGGGAAAAAAAATGGGAATAAAGCAGGAATCTGAGGCACCCACCTGGGCAGGGGCTGTCTGGCCAGAAGCAGAACTTCTCATGGGCAGTGCTCAGAGCCTTCCTGAGCTCCTCACAGCGCTCTTTGTCTGCAGGGGAAAACTCTGGGATATTCCCTGCTCAGGGAATGGCCAAGAAAAGCAGGGAATGGGCAGGAAAAGCAAGGAATGGGCAGGAAAAGCAGGGAATGGGCAGGAAAACAAAGGAATGGGCAGGAAAAGCAGGGAATGGCCCCAGGGAATGGGCAGGAAAAGCAGGGAATGGGCAGGAAAAGCAGGGAATGGGCAGGAAAAGCAGGGAATGGGCAGGAAAACCAAAGAATGGGCAGGAAAAGCAGGGAATGGGCAGGAAAAGCAAGGAATGGGCAGGAAAAGCAGGGAATGGGCAGGAAAACCAAGCCAGGAGGTGGCAGAGTTCCCTGGGATGATTTCCCAGGATGGAGGCTGCACAGCCTGAAGCTTCACCTCAGACTATTCATATCATTTTAATAATAATTTTAAATTTATTTGAATAATAAATTAATTTTAAATAAATATTATTAATTAAATTTAATAATAATTTTAAAAATATATTCTCAAAAAACCCAAAAATAAAGCATCCTAATTTAAAAAAAAAAAAAGTTTTTTTAAAATACTCTAGTCAAACCAAGAAGCACTGAAATTTAAATATTAACACCTACTGTAAGTGCTATAGATGCTGGGAATTCTAACCTCTATGTTTAGAACTCTGAGAATTTTGAACTCTTTCAGCACAGCAAGTTTAAAATCCTCAGCATCCAGGAATCCAACCTCAAGACCTCCCCCCTGTTCCCACCAAGAGGAATCCCAGGCTCCCTCCCAGAACACAAATGTCACCTCAGCAGCTCCCCCTGCCCACAGCCCAAATCCCTCCCTTTCCCATTCCCAGGAGCAGGTTCTGGGCACAGAACCTGCTGCACGCTGCCAGTTCCTCCTCCTGGGATGCTGCCAACCCCTGGCTGAGCTGATCCCTCCACCCCAAATCCCAGCCATGCCTGCAAATCAAACTTCCCCCCCCAAAAAAAACCCTCAAAAATCCTGACATTTAATTTCACTTACACTTTCAGAACCAAATAATTCCTTTTTCACTTTGCTTTTCACTGCCTCTTTCCCAATCTTTGATTATTTTGGGTTTTCCTAACCTGGTGTGATTTCCAATGGGATAATTAGGCCAAGGTTTATTTAACAGAGATAATCTGAATAAACAGGGAATGTTGATCTTGTGTGAGCCAAAAGGAAAGGCTCAGTATTCCCACAGGCAGCAGGAATGTGCTCCCTGTCCACTCCCAGGGCAATTGCAGCCAGGAAAATTGGGAAGTGGGGATGGCACTGCCTTGTGGGATAATAAGGAGTTCATTAATCAAATCTCACAATGGAATTTCTGCCTGAATGGTTTTGGTGAGCAGCAAGCACCAATCAATTTTTCCATGCTGGAAAAATTCAGTGGAGGATCAGGGAAGCAGATCCAGGAACTGGGAAAGAAAAGGGAAATTTTTAAAAAGGATTTTCAGATCCTTAAATGCATCCAGAGGGCAACGAGGCTGGAGGAATGGATGGAAAACCTGGAAAGAGGCTGAGAGCCTTGGGATTGTGTGGAGAAGAGGAGGATGAGGGGTGAACCCTGCACCTGCTGGGGGAGGGAAGTGCTGAGCTCTGCCCTGGAATCCTGGGGCAGGACTGGCAGGGAATTCCAGCAGGGGAATGGCTCAGGGCTGCACCAGAGGCTCAACAGGAGGAGCTGTTTCTGTACCAGGATGATCCAGCTCTGGAATATCCCAAGAGGTGATCAGTCCCCAAGCCTGGAAGTGTTCCAGATGTTTTGGGATCATTCCCTTGGGTCTGGTTTGAGGTTTGGAACCTCTCTGGGGTTTTCCAGTCCTTAAAGGAAGGCTGCAAAGAGGATGGGGAGGACAAGGACCAGTGGGGACAGGGTGTGCTGGGAGAGGTTTAATCCCAGCATAAAAAAGGAATTTTTTTCAGAATTCCATCATTCCCTGGAACCATCATTCCTTGGAATCATCATTCCCTGAGATCATCACTCCTGGCACCACCATTCCCTGAAACCATCATTCTTTGGGACCATCACACCCCAAAACCACCATTACTAAGGAATATCATTCCCTGGGAGCATCATTCCTTAGGACCATCTCTCCTGGCACCATCATTCCCTGGAACCATAATTCCTTGGAATCACCATTTCCTGAGACCATCATTCCCAGAAAATGTAATTCCTTGAACCATCATTCCCTGAGATCATCATTCCTGGCACCATCATTCTCTGAAACCATAATTCCTTGGAATCATCATTTCCTGGGTTCATCATTCCCTGAAACCATCATTCCCTGGGATCATCATTCCCAGGAACCATAATTCCTTGGAACCACCATTCCCTGGGACCAGCATTCCTTGGAACCAACATTCCATGGGACCATCCTACCTTAGAACCACAATTCCCCTGAAAGCATAATTCCCTGGGACCATCATTCCCAGAAACCATAATTCCTTGGAAACCATAATTCCCTGTGACCACCATTCCCTTGGACCACCATTCCCTGAAACCATCATTCTTTAGGACAATCATTCCCTGAACCCACAATTCCTTGGAATCATCATTTCCTGGGTTCATAATTCCCCGAAACCATCCTTCCTCGGAACCACCATTCCCTGGACACCAGCACAGAACAGGAGGACCTTTAAGACCCCTCCCAACCCAAACTCCCTACAATCCCATGACCCCTCCCAGCTGGAATTCCCAACACAAACCAGGACTGATTATCCCACCCCACAACCAAACACCACCCATTGACCCTGAGCTGCTTTCCCACCCTCCCCGCCCCCGGGAGCCGCTGCGCCCCGCGATCCCACAATCCCAAAATCCCAAATCCCACAATCCCAAATCCCAAATCTCAAGCTCCCACTCACAGTTGCTGAGGTCCAGGGTGAGCTGCAGGCTCATGCACAGGTAGGCCTGGCAGCTGGAGCACCTGAGCATGTCACACTCGACGCTGACCCAGCCGAAACGCGCGCACACCAGCGGGGACAGCGCCGGCGGCTTGCCCGCCCACCTCAGCGGGTCTGCCCGTCAAGGAGACACAACAGCAGCACCATTCTGGGCTTTGTGGGATGGGAAACGTTCCCTGGCACGGAGAGACGGGGGTCTGTGGGGCGGGGAAACATTCCCAGGGAGGGACAGCTCGGGGTTTATGGGGAAACATTACCAGGAACGGAGAGCTTGGGGTTTGTGGGGAAACATTCCCAGAGAAGCAGAGCTCGGGGTTTGTGGGGAAACATTCCCAGGGAGGCAGAGATTGGGGTTTGTGGGGAAACATTCCCAGAGAAGCAGAGCTCGGGGTTTGTGGGGAAACATTACCAGGAATGGAGAGCTCGGGGTTTGTGGGGAAACATTCCCAGGGAGGGACAGCTCGGGGTTTGTGGGGAAACATTCCCAGGGAGGGAGAGACTGGGGTTTGAGGGGTGGGGAAACATTCCCAGGCAAGGAGAGCTTAGGATTTGTGGGGTGGGGAATCATCCCCAAAGAGGGAGAGCTCGGGGTTTGTGGGGAAACATTCCCAGGCAAGGAGAGCTCAGGATTTATGGGGAAACATTCCCAGAGAAGCAGAGCTCGGGGTTTGTGGGGAAACATTCCCTGGGAGGGAGAGATTGGGGCTTGTGGGGTGGGGAAACACTCCCAGGCAAGGAGAGCTCAGGGTTTGTGGGATGGGGAAACATTCCCAGGGAGGGAGAGCTTGGAGTTTATGGGGAAACATTCCCAGGGACAGAGAGCTTGGGGTCTGTGGGGTGGGGAAACATTCCCAGGGAAGGAGAGCTCGGGGTTTGTTGGGTTTGAAATCATCCCCAAAGAGAGAGAGCTCAGGGTTTGTGGGGAAACATTCCTAGAGAGAGAGAGCTCGGGGTTTGAGGGGTAGGGAAACATCCCAGGGAGAGGGGAGCTTGGGGTTTGTGGGATGGGGAAACATTCCCTGGGACGGAGAGATCGGGATTTATGGGGAAACATTCCCAGAGAAGCAGAGCTCGGGATTTGTGGGGAAACATTCCCTGGGAGGGAGAGACTGGGGTTTGTGGGGTGGGGAAACATTCCCAGGCAAGGAGAGCTCAGGGTTTGTGGGGAAACATTCCCAGAGAGGCAGAGCTTGGGATTTATGGGGAAACATTACCAGGAATGGAGAGCTTGGGGTTTGTGGGGTGGGGAAACATTCCCAGGGAAGGAGAGCTCAGGGTTTGTTGGGTTTGGGAATCATCCCCAAAGAGGGAGAGCTCGGGGTTTGTGGGGAAACATTCCCAGGGAGGCAGAGATTGGGGTTTGTGAACTGGGCAAACATTCCCAGGGACAGAGAGCTCGGGGTCTGTGGGGTGGGGAAACATTCCCAGGCTGGATTTTAGGAAAATGTTGGATTTAGGAAAAGCTTGGATTATAGGAAAAGGCAAGATTTTAGGAAAAGGCTGGATTTCAGGAAGAGGCTGGACTTCAGGAAAAGGTTGGATTTAGGAAAAGGCTGGATTTTAGGAAAAGACAGGATTTTAAAAAAGGGCAGGATTTTAAGAAAGGGCAGGATTTTAGGAAAAGATTGGATTTGAGGAAGAGGCTGGATTTAGGAAAAAGTTTTATTTAGGAAAAGCTTGGATTATAGGAAATAGTTGAGATTTTAGGAGAAGGCTGGATTTCAGGAAAAGGTTGGATTTAGGAGAAGGCAGGATTTTAGGAAAAGACAGGATTTTAAGAAAGGGCAGGATTTTAGAAAGAGGTTGCATTTAGGAAAAACTCAGATTATAGGAAAAAGCTGGATTTAGGAAAAACTTGGATTATAGGAAGAGGCTGGATTTTGGGAAAAGGTTGGATTATAGGACGAGGTTGGATTATAGGAAAAGATGGGATTTTAGGAAAAGGTGGGATTCTAGGGATAGGCAGGATTTCAGGGAGAGGCAGGATTTTATGAAAAGCTTGGATGATAGGAAAAGGTAGGATTTTAGGGAAAGGTTGGATTTCAGGGAAAGGCTGGATTTTAGGAAAAAGTTGCATTTCAGGACAAGGCTGGATTTAGGAAAAGGCTGGATTTAGAAAGAGATTGCCTTTAGGAAAAGCTTGGATTATAGGAAAAGACAGGATTTTAGGAAGAGGCTGGATTTAGGAAAAGGCAGGATTTTAGGAAAGCGTTAGATTTTAGGAAAAGCTTGGATTATAGAAAAAGGTGGGATTTTAGGAAAAGGTTGGATTTCAGAAAAAAAGCTGGATTTAGGAAAAACTTGGATTATAGGAAAAGTAGAGATTTTAGGAAAAGGTGGGGGTTCAGGAAAAAGCTGCATTTCAGGAAAAGGCTGGATTTTAGGAAAAGGTTGGATTTAGGAAAAGGCAACATTTTAGGAAGAGGTGGAATTTGAGGAAGGGTTTTATGAAAAGGCTGGATTTTAGGATGAGCCTAGATTTTAGGAAAAGGTAGGATTTAGGAAGAGGCTGGATTTTAGGGAAAGGTTTGATTTAAACAAAGGGTGGATTTCAGGGAGAGGTTGGATTTAGAAAAAGGCTGGATTTTAGGATGAGCCTGGATTTTAGGAAAAGGTAGGATTTAGGAAGAGGCTGGATTTTAGGGAAAGGTTTGATTTAAACAAAGGCTGGATTTTGGGGACAAATCCAGGATTTCTCAAGGATTTTCAAGGATTTTAGGAAGAGGTTGGATTTAGAAAAATGCTGGATTTTAGGATGAGCCTGGATTTTAGGAAAAGGCATGATTTAGGAAGAAGCTGGATTTTAGGAAAAGGTTTGATTTAAACAAAGGCTGGATTTCAGGGAGAGGTTGGATTTAGAAAAAGGCTGGATTTTAGGAAAAGGCTGGATTTTGGGATGAGCCTGGATTTTAGGAAAAGCCTCTTCCCCAGAGGGTGCAGGGGCACTGAGCATTCCCCAGGCAATGGCCACAGCTCCAAAGCTCCAGGAGCTCCCAGGGCCAGGGAGGAACTTTGGGATGTCCCTGCAAGGGCAGGATGGATCAGTGACCCCTCTGGCTGCTCCCCCAGGATCCCAGCTGGAACCCCAGCATCCCAAAGGATATGGTGAACGTTTCCACCCTGCTGAAGTAGGCCTCCCTGCTGGCAGACTCCAGGGAAGGAGCCTCCAGCTGCGAGGGTCCATTGGCGCGCTCCGAGCAGTCCGACGTGTCCTTCCTGAAAGGGACAGCAGCAGCAAACTGGGAAAGGAGGGACTGGGAACAGGCTGGGACTGGGAAAGGAGGGACTGGGAGCAGCCTGGGACTGGGAAAGGGTGGAGATGGGAACAGCCTGGGACTGGGAAAGGAGGGATTTGGGAACAGGCTGGGACTGGGAAAGGAGGGATTTAGGAACAGGCTGGATTTAGGGAAAGGAGGGAAATGGGAACAGGCTGGGACTGGGAAAGGAGGGATTTGGGAACAGGCTGGATTTGGGAAAGGATGGATTTAGGAACAGGCTGGGCTTGGGAAAGGATGGATTTAGGGACAGGTTGGATTTAGGGAAAGGATGGAGATGGGAACAGCCTGGGACTGGGAAAGGAGGGATTGGGAACAGGCTGGGACTGGGAAAGGAGGGACTGGGAACAGGCTGGGACTGGGAAAGGGTGGAGATGGGAACAGGCTGGGACTGGGAAAGGAGGGATTGGGAACAGGCTGGGACTGGGAAAGGGTGGGATTGGGAACAGGCTGGGACTGGGAATGGAGGGATTTGGGAACAGGCTGGGACTGGGAAAGGGTGTAAATGGGAACAGGCTGGGACTGGGAAAGGATGGAGATGGGAACAGGCTGGGACTGGGAAAGGATGGAAATGGGAACAGGCTGGGACTGGGAAAGGGTGTAAATGGGAACAGCCTGGGACTGGGAAAGGATGGAAATGGGAACAGGCTGGGACTGGGAAAGGAGGGGTTGGGAACAGCCTGGGACTGGGAATGGAGGGATTGGGAAGAGCCTGGGACTGGGAAAGGATGGACATGGGAACAGGCTGGGCTTGGGAAAGGAGGGATTTGGGAACAGCCTGGGACTGGGAAAGGAGGGAAATGGGAACAGGTTGGATTTAGGGAAAGGATGGATTTAGGAACAGGCTGGGCTTGGGAAAGGATGGATTTAGGGACATGTTGGATTTAGGGAAAGGATGGAGATGGGAACAGGCTGGGACTGGGAAAGGAGGGATTGGGAACAGCCTGGGACTGGGAAAGGATGGAGATGGGAACAGGCTGGATTTAGGGAAAGGATGGATTTAGGAACAGGCTGGATTTGGGAAAGGATGGAGTAAGGGAAAGGTTGGATTTAGGGACAGGCTGGGACTGGGAAAGGGTGGACATGGGAACAGGCTGGGCTTGGGAACAGATTGGATTTAGGAAAAGGATGGACATGGGAACAGGCTGGATTTCAGGAAAAGTTAGGATTTTAGGAAAGGCTGGGTTTAGGAAAAGGTTGGGTTTAGGAAAAGGCAGGATTTTGGGAAAGGCTGGGTTTAGGAACAGGCTGGGTTTAGGAACAGGCTGGGTTTAGGAAAAGGCAGGATTTTGGGAAAGGTTGGGTTTTAGGAGGAGGTTGCATTTAGGAAAAGGCTGAATTTAGGAAAAGGCTGGATTTCAGCAAAAGGTTGGATTTTGGGAAAGGTTGGATTTGAGGAAAAGGCTGGATTTTAGGGACAGACTGGGTTTCGGGAAAAGGCTGAATTTAGAAAAGCTTGAATTTAAGAACAGGCTGGATTTTGGGAACAGTTGGGTTTTAGGAAGAGATTGGATTTTAGGAAAAGGCTGGATTTTAGAGACAGGCTGGATCTTAGGGAGAGATTGGATTTTGGGAAAATATTGGATTTTAGGAATAGGATTAAAAAGAAAGCCCAGAGCACTTCCTACCCCCACCCCCCAGGCTTGTCCTGACAAGGATTTTCTCCAGAACTCCCCATTCTCAGCTTTTAATTTTAATTCCCATTAATTAATTCCTAATAAAACAACAAACAAATAAAACCCCAAGGGTGCCCTGAGTGTGTCCCCAGTGCCAGGTGGGCATTTGGGACAAGGAGGGGACAGGGTTTGTCCTGTGAGCCCAGCAGGGGCAGGGTGAGCACTGGGGTGTCCCAAAACTGCAGTGTGGGGCTGCAGGGTCACCCCAAGGCTGCCCTTGGCCCCCTCCCAGGGCCTGAATCCAGCCCAAGGTCAGGGAGGGCAGGGACAGGGGAGCCCTGAGACACCCCAAAGCCCAGCCCCCACTGCTCCCAGTGCTCCCAGTAACCCCAGTGCCTCCCAGTAACCCCAGTGCCTCATCAAAGTGTGACCCCTGTGACCAGGACGGGGCCACTTCAGCCCATGGGGACTCCAAGGGCCACTGACCTGGGCTGCCCTCCCAGTGCTCCCAGTATCCTCCCAGTGCCCCCAGTTATGCTCCCAGTGCCCCCAGTACCCTCCCAATACCCCCAGTGCCTTCCCAGTACTCTCCCAGTGCCCCCAGTTATGCCCCCAGTGCCCCCAGTACCCTCCCAATAACCCCAGTACCTTCCCAATGCCACCAGTGCCTTCCCAGTACCCTCCCAGTGCTACCAGTTATGCTCCCAGTGCCCCCAGTGCCTTCCCAGTACCCTCCCAGTGCTCCCAGTATCCTCCCAGTGCCCCCAGTTATGCTCCCAGTGCCCCCAGTGCCTTCCCAGTACCCTCCCAGTATCCTCCCAGTGTCCCCAGTTACACTCCCAGTGCCCCCAGTACCCTCCCAATAACCCCAGTACCTTCCCAATGCCCCCAGTACCCTCCCAATACCCCCAGTGCCTTCCCAGTACCCTCCCAGTACTCCCAGTTACCCTCCCAGTGCCCCCAGTGCCTTCCCAGTACCCTCCCAGTGCCTTCCCATTGCCCTCAGTACATTCCCAGTCCCCTCCCAGTACCATCAGTACCTTCCCAGTGCCCCAAGCATCCTTCCAGTGCCTCCAATACCCTCCCAGTAACCCCAGTACCCTCCCAGTACCCTCCCAGTAACCCCAGTACCCTCCCAGTACCCTCCCAGTAACCCCAGTACCCTCCCAGTACCCTCCCAGTAACCCCAGTACCTTCCCAGTGCCCCCAGTACCCTCCCAGCGCCCTCCCAGTGTCCCGGTATCTGTTTCAACTGCTGCCTTCTTGTCCTTGCAGTATCCCCAGTGCCCCGAGTCCCTCCAGTATCCCCAGTTCCCCCAGTGCCCCTCCCAGCCCCCGGTTCCCAGTGCTCCCAGTGCTCCCAGTTCATTCCCGCGCTCTCCTTTCCCGCTCTCCCTCCCCAATAACAACTCCCAGCACCTCCCGGTCCCCTCCAGCCTCGCTCTCTCCGACTCCAACCCCGCTCCAGGACCCCAAATAACCCCGAGGGGTCCCCGATTCCCTCACGGGTCCCCAGCGCTCCCCTCCCCTCACACGGCCGGGCCTCCCCCCGGCTCCCGCCGGTGCCGGCGGGTCCGCCCCGCCCGGTGCCGCTGCCCCTCACCCGCCGGGCCCGGGCCCCTCGCTGGCGATGCCGCCGTCGATGAGGTCGCGGATCTGCCGGGGGGTGACGGGGGGCGGCCGCCCTCGGTTCCCCCCGGCCGCCGCCGCCGCCGCTCCCCCGGCGCTGGGCGCCGCCATTTTGGTCCCTCCCTCCCGTCAGCGCCCGGGAAACGCGGGCCCCGCACGAACGTTCCGCTCGCGCACGATCGTTCCGCCCGCGCCGCGGGGTCGCTCATGGCCTCGCGCAACCCCCGCGCGGCCTCCGGAACCTCGCGGAGGGCTCGGGGGGCGCCGGTGCCCCCGAGAAAATTCCCGCGAATGTCCCCGTGGGTGTCCCCGTGGGTGTCCCCGTGGGTGTCCCCGCGAATGTCCCCGCGCCCCCGCTCTCGGCGCTCCATTGCTCCAGCCTGGATCGATCGTTCATCTCTCCCAACAGCGGCGCTCTCGCCGCAGCCTCCCCCCACCTGCCAACAAGCCCGCAGCTGATAGGCCGCGGCCGAAGAAGCTGGGCGCTGATTGGCGGTTGGCGCTCCGTCCCTCAGGCAGCGGACGGGCCATGTCGGCGGCGGCCGCGGCCCGGGACGGGCTCGGGGAGGGCGCGGGCGGCGCCGCGGGCGGCGGCGATGGCGGCGGGGGAGGGATCCTGAACCGCTTCGTGCAGCTGCCGGGCAGGCCGCGGGCGGCGGGTGAGTGGCGGCCGGCGCCGGGGATGACCCCGAGCCCGAGGCCCTGAAGCGTTCGGGAGCGGGGCGGCCCCGACCGTGAGGGCTCCGAGGGCACGGGGAGCGCAGCGTCCGCATCTCAGGGGACCGCGACCGGGACACCCCCGTTTGTGAGGTCCTGAGGACTTCGGGGTCGGGGCATCCCCGTCTCTGGGGGTCAGGAACCGGGACAGCGCCGTCCCCAAGGCCCTGAGGGACGGGGACACCGCGGGGACAGCTGTCCCTGCCTCTGGGACATCCCCGGGGGGAGCAGAGCGGGAATAATGGGGTGTCCCTGTCCCCACAGCCGGGAATGCTGTGGGGGGAGCTGGGCTGTTCCCATCCCCAGGAGCCTGCAATCAGGGACGGGGGCAGTAATCCTTTTACAGGGATTTGGGGTCTGTGGGGTTCCCCAGGTGCTGGGAGGGGCCTGGGTGCCCCCATGGGTGTGGGGACAGGGGCACCCACAGGGATCGACCCCATTTCAGCCACCCTGGATAAACCTGGGGTGACCCACAGGGTCACCCTGCAGTCCCACTGGATTGGGGTTTTTGGGACATCTGCCCCACTGGATTGGGGTTTTTGGGACATCCTGCCTGGGGTGTGACATCAGCTCAGTCCTGGTCCCTGGGAAAAATGGGGACTTTTCCCTGGGAAAATTGCACCTCTCTGCCAGCAAGGCTGGATGCTGAAGGGTTATTCCATCATTCCTGGGTCTCTGTCACCCCAAAAGCCCCAAACCTGCCAGGGAGAGGCTGAGGTCACCCCAGGATCACAGGACTGGGGAGCACTGGGGGCTGTGGGACACCCCATTGTTCCTGATCCCTTTGTCTGCTCCTGACCTGCAGCTGCACATCCCAGGGCCAGAATCCTTTGCTGCCTCTCCCGTGTGGGACAAGAAGCCCCTCAGGGCTGGCAGCACCAGGGAAGGGCCTTTCCATCCACGTCCCCAGCCCTAAACCTGCCCTACCTTCTCCCTCCACATCCATTTCCCTCACTCCAGGCTCTGCTCAGCCTCCCAGCCCCTTCCAGCAGCACTGGGGGTTTGCTGGGTGGTTCCACACCTTTGGTTTTGGGCAGATGCTCAGTCCCATCTCCCTCCTGGCCTGGAAATGCTCTTTAGGCCCCCCAGGCCCTGCTGCTCTCCCCTTGCTGGGTTGGGATGTTGGGAATTGCCCCCTCCTGATCCTGCACGGATCCTGTCCCTCCCTGCAGCTCCCCTGGACACCCAAACCAGCCCAAACCCAGCCCAAACTGCCTGCCAGCCCCCAGAAAACTGCATTTTTGGAGTTTGACACCTGTGAGGCCCTATTTATAGAGCCCTTACATAACCCTGAGAGAGGAGCTTTCCCCCTCACTCCATTCCCTCCCACCTGATTTGTTCCTGAGCTCCCAGCTCTCCTCCAGGGTTCCCAGGTTTGTTTCCTGAGATGGAACCTCGGGGGTTTCCAGGCCCTAAAGGGTGGATAAAGAGGATGGAGAGGACAAGGAGCAGTGGGACAGGGTGTGCTGGGAAGGGTCATCCCAAGGGAAAAAGGACATTTTCCAGTGAGAACCAGCATCCCCTGGGACCACCATTCCCTGGGGTGAATGGAGGGATTCAGGATGTGGCTGCTCAAGGTGCTGAACACCCTCACCCAGCTCCTTTTCCCTCAGAACATTGGGCCAGGTGATCCTTCCAGCTCTGTGGGTTTCAATCTCCAGAATTCCTTTATTTTCCTGCATGCTCCTTGGAAACAGCAACTCAAGGATCACTCAGCTGTGGTGTAAAATCCCTTAAAATCAAGGTAAAATCCCTCAAAATAAAGGATTAGTGATTGCCCCAGAGATTTGGGACACAAAGCCTGGGAGAGCCAGAGCTGTTCACACAATCCCTGTGTTGGGAGAGCCCTTCAGGGCCCCGGAGCCCAGCCCAGCCCCTGGCACCCAGTGCCACCTCCAGGCTGGTTAAACACCCCCAGGGATGGTGACTGCACCCCCTCCCCAGGCAGCCATTGCAGAACTTTCTCCCCCTGGCTGGAAAAGCTTTTTGCTGCTCTCCAAGCTGGATTTCCCTTGGCCCAGCTCAGGCTGTGTGCTCTGGGTGTGCCAGTGCTGCTGGGGACAGAGCCCAGGGGCAGCTGGGCACAGGCACCTTTCAGGAGCTGTGACAGTGCTGGGGGCACCCTGAGTCTCCTTTCCTGCAGGCTGAGCACCCCCAGCTCCCTCAGGGCTCCCTCAGGGGTTGTGTTCCCTCTCCTGCTCCTCTGGACATTGATCCAAAGGCAGGAGCTCTCCCAGGATGATAACTCTGGAGCTCTCAGCAGTATCAGGAAATCCCTTGGCTGTGCTGCAGGTTGTGTTTGGCACCCCTGGCTGGACCCTCTGGCTTCTCCCATTTTCTCTCAGAGCCATTGCTCAGGGACCCAGCCACAGCTGGGAATTATCCCCCTTTGGAGTTTTTCCCCTTTGGAGTTTTTCCCCTTTGGAGTTTTTCCCCTTTGGGGTTTTTCCCCTTTGGAGTTTTTCCCCTTTGGGGTTTTTCCCCTTTGGAGTTTTTCCCCTTTGGAATGGAATGTCTCAGGCGTGGACAGCCTGCCCAGGAAGGGGAGGGTGGGATCTGAACACAGCTGGATGAACAAATCAATTTTGAACCTCACTCTCAGCAGTGCATTCCCAGTCCTGCTTATCCAAACATTCCTGAGGGACTCCAATTCCACGAGCTCCAAACTTTCTTTGTCCTGCTCTTGTGGAAAAGATGAAACTTTGAAGATGTGAGTCAAAGTCAATATTGACTTGTCTTGTCCTCCAGGATCCTGCAGGGATCAGAAATGGAAAGGGAGGGATTGAATCCTGCTGTTGTGGGTGTTGGAAATGCAGGCAGGAGGAAAAATAATCACAGAACCATCTTTGGAAAGCTTAAAAAGCAGAGAAAAGGGCACACGCACAGCCCTGGGTACTCACCGTGGATGTGGCACTGCCAGGGATGCAGGGGCAGCCCCAGCTGCTCTGGGAGCTTGTTCAGTGCCCCATCATTCTCACAGGAGAAGTTTTCCCTCACACCCAGCTGGAATTTCCTGTGTTTCACTTTGTGCCCTTTGTCCCTTCTCCTGTCACTGAGCAGCCCAGCCCCGTTCCTCTCCACACCCAGCCCGGAGACAGGAATGAATTTGTTTGGGGTTTCTGACAGTCATAAGGAAAAGGATGGCTTCAGGAGGCTCTGAACAACCTCACATCCACGGAAACGTGGAATGTTTGCAGAGTCCAACCATTCCCAGCCCTGCCCCACGTCCCCAAGTGCCACATCCACAGGGCTGGGGACTGCAGCCCTGCCCTGGGCAGCCACTGCCATAACTGGAAACCCTTTCCATGAGGGAATTGTCCCAGAATTCACCCAGCCCCTGCCCTGGCCCAGCCTGAGGCCGTTCTCTCTGCTCCTGTCCCTGTTCCCTGGAGCACAGCCCGACCCCCCGGCTGTGCCAGGAGGGAACTGAGCCTCCTTTGCTCTGGTGTCACCTCTGGAAACACCCTCTGGTGCCATCCCTGCCCTGGTGACAGCTCCTGCCGGAGAGGAGCTCAGTTAGCAGCAGTTTGGGGTTGTCAGAGCAGCAGCTCCCTCAGAGCTCGGGGGTGAATCACTGCCCGAGGGGAATGGAGCAGGAATTGAGCTGGCTGTGGGCAGGGCAGTGCCCAGCCAGCCCTTGCTGCTGGATGGCTCATAAGGGTAATTAGGATGTTCCTTAATTATGTCCCTGTGGTGACGCTTCAGCCTGGAACCACTGAATCCATGAGGTTGGAAAAGCCCTCCCAGCCCATCCAGTCCCAGCTGTGCCCAGTGCCCCCCTTGTGCCCAGCCCAGAGCCCTGAGTGCCACCTCCAGGAGTTGCTGGGACACCTCCAGGGCTGGGCACCCCAGACCCCCCTGGGCAGCCTCACCCCCTTTCCATGGGGCAATTCCTGCTGTGCCCACCCTGAGCTCCCCTGGCACAGCCTCTCACCCTGAGGGCATTTGCAGGGCAAGGCTGCCCCAGGACCCACCTTCAGCACGTACAGGGGCCGCTGCTCGTAGCTCTGCCCCACCTGGACCTTGCTGACCAGCTTGGGGTCCATCCATCCCTCATCCATCCATCCATCCATCATCCATCCATCCATCATCCACCCATCATCCATCCATCCATCCATCATCCATCATCCACCCATTATCCATCCATCCATCCATCCATCCCTCCATCCATCCATCCATCCATCATCCACCCATCATCCATCCATCCATCCATCATCCATCATCCACCCATTATCCATCCATCCATCCATCCATCCATCCATCCATCCATGCATCCATCCATCATCCATCCATCCATCCCTCATCCACCCATCCATCCATCCATCCATCATCCATCCATCCATCCAT